>NW_023495818.1:0-220000 GCF_904425465.1 Colossoma macropomum
GATGACGTCACAATGGGCGAGTCCGGGCGCATATAAATACTCCAGCCAGCTGATCAGTACGTCATAATGAAGATGAGCTGCTAAAGGTAGGCTGTAATTTCATTCCTCTGACTCTGACTCTCCTCACACCTTCCCTCACTATTATTATTATTATTATTATTATTATTATTAGTGTTTAATATACGCGGCCAGAGCAAACCGACCAAATACGTTGTAGTTCGAATTTCATCAGTTGTGTTTAAAATGTCCGGAAAAAGAACTGACAGTCAAAAAGAACCCGAGAGAGAACAATTTAGAACAATCTAGAACAATTAGAATGAGAGAGAACATTTGTATTATCTTGGTATTTGATTGATTCGTGTGCTCTTGCCTTTAAAAACTAATATAAATTATAAATATTATCATTATTTTTATTGTTATTACTATTGGCGGTCAGATCACACCGACCTTCTACAATAAACGCTGTAGTTCTATCTGTCAGAAAAAAAGAACTGTCATTATTGTTGTTGTTGTCGGTTGTATTATTATTATTATTATTATTATTATTATTATTATTATTGAGTCAATATTCTCGCATCTTTCTCTACTTTTCGTTTTTGAAACTATTTATTTACTTTTAATCTTCAGTATTTATTTACAAAACATAAATAAATGTCCACATTTCTAAAAATACAATATATTATATTTTGTATTATGTATTGTATATATATTGTATATAATATATATAATAGAAGAATAACTATTTTATATTTAAGGGCGTATATTATTTTTTTTAACTAAGTCAGATTACATTTCTTTTTTGCTCATAAAATTACAGCAATAGTAACTTCTAATTATTATTATTATTATTATTATTATTATTATTATTATTATTGTTGTTGTTGTTGTTGTTGTTGTTTTTGTCCTTATTATTATTATTATTATTATTAGTAGTAGTAGTAGTATTAATCTGATTGCTACTTTTATTTGATCTCTAGAAATCTGAGTAAATCATAATGGAGAATCAGCGAGGAAACAAAGCCACTGGGGAAGAAACTGCTGGGAAGCCCCCACAGGAGCCCCCTTCTCCACACAAACTACGATGCTTCCAAGACATCTTGGACATCGTCTTCAGTCTGAGTGATGAGTAAGTTTCATTCTCTGCTATGATAATGAGAATATCATTATTATTATTATTATTATTATTATTATTATTGTTATTATTATTGTCATTAACACACTAATCGTGTAATAACTGATTTTCAGGGAATGGAAGACTTTGAGCAGCAATGTTCCGAAAACAGTAAGTACAGAAAAGATAATGATCACACATTTTTACAGGTTTCAGTCTGAAGATGTTCTAAGAAAAGAAAAATCCTGAAACACGTCTTTGATTATTTCAGGAATCAAAACTGCAGTTTGCGTCTTTGTGCACAAAGATCGTCACATCTGTCTGCAGATCAGCCTTACAGAGTTACCTGCCAACTCTGATTGGTGTAGTTGGGATGGAAGCTATTCTGAAAGCAGAAGAAAAGCTGGAGAAGAAAGCTGAATCTGCTTCCATGAGCTCCTCCACCAACGCTGCACCTTCTTCAGATCACTCAGCTAAAAGGTGAGACTAAAAGCCCAACAAGTTCACTCCTCATTTTCTCTCAGCCTCTGTTTCCACTGCTGTACCTGTCAGAGATTAACTGCTGTTATTATGTTGTAGTGATTCTTTAATTTCACCCCAAATTGAAATGATCCAAAATCACATGGAATAATATACATTCAGTTTAACCTGCATGAAAAAGAACATTTTTCCTGTCCTGTAAAGTGAACATTTTAAAGATGCTCATTGTTTTGGACAGTGATGTGATTCTCCATATTTACTTTGGAAAGCATGAATATCAAAAACACACAAATCATTCATGTCATTAATTCTTCATGCGCTCACTCAGATTCAGAAAATACATTAATCAGAGGTTTATATAAAGATAGGAGCTCTAATCTGTGCACATGCTGCTTCTCCCATTTCTAAACACAGACGTTAACTTCAAAATATTAGCTTCAAATATAAAAGATCTCATCTGTTCTGTTTCAGATCAAAATGAATGTGATATTAATGACTTTTTCTTAATGCCTCTTTTCTTTCTGTGTCTTTTCTTTTCCCATTATTTTGTCTCAAACTAGCTCACCTGAGGACCCATCTGATCTGATATGCATGATCGTTGAGGAGTTTGTAAGTGAGGTGAAAACAGCGATGCGAAGTTCAATCTGCAAGGTCGCCTCCAATAAAACATCTTCATGGTCCAAGGACTGGAAGACGACATGCGATCGTGTGGCTCAAGAGATGATGAACATTCTGGAGGCAAAAATTCCACCATCTCACCTTGTGGACACTTCAGTTTTGAGAAAGACACAAGAGACCACAAAACTGGACACTGATGCTCTTACCACTAAGGTGATCATGGTGGTACTTGATGTCCTGGATGGCAGCAGTGCTGGGAGATCAGATTATAAAACCACTGATCTACTGATTGCTGCTGCTGAAAGACTCAAACAAATGGCCACATCTTCAAACTTAGAGGAACGTCTGATTGTGCGTCACAAGCCACAAGGAGAGCTGCAGACAAAGGCTACCAGAGCTGTAAGTCAAATCCTTCTTATCAGCACTGGAGTTTTAGAAAAGAGCAGTAGATCCCCCGAGATACCCAGCAGCCTTGCCAGTGAAACAGACCTGGATTCTATGTTAGAGGCAATGGCTGAGGCAGGCTTCCCAACTGATCTGCTCCGAAGTCATCTAGATGCCACGTCGAGGGATATCGTAGACACTATTTCAGGAAACATGGAAATGGTGTCAGTGACAAGTCCATCTTCTGAAAAGAGGAAAGATCACGATCATGATTTAAGAAGTGATGCAGCTAAAGACTCTGGAATTTTCAGCACCGTTAACCACATGTTCCAAGGAGTCAATGAGAAGGTGAAGAAGTTTTACAGTGTGTTCAAGCAACTTGTGAAGACAAGAGACACACAAGATAAACAGAACACTGAACCTTCATCAAGAGTTTCAGAGACATCAGAGACGTCAATGACCAAACATCTCTACAGTGCTGAATCCCAGACAGCATGTTTACATCCAGGTGATCAGAGTGATCTCACCATTTTTGGACCACAGGAAACCGAAGAGGTTATGAGCTTTGACTCTGTGCCAGTCCTGAGCCAGCCTGAAGGAGACGCATCCACAGTCACATCTGAGAGATTTCTACATAAGGCCATTCAGGTGGTCAGTGACATTCTGCTCCAAAGTGCAACACAGAAGGATTCATGTTGCACATTGAGCCAAACACACTCTTTTACAGCATCATGCTCTTCATCAACAACACTTAAATCTTCATCCAGTGATTTACACGCTGCTGCTGCTGCTGATGTTGCTGAAATCGTTGTTGGTGCTTTGGACAAACTTGCTGAGTCGAGTGTGATTGATGGCAAATGTGACTCTGATACTATCATTAGGTCACTTGATGCATTTCCGCTTGTCTCACCTACAAAAGCTTTAAGTAGGTCTGATATTTCAGCTGTGGGGTCTCTTTCAGCCCCCTTTAACTTGTCTGAAAGAGTGCGTGGTTATCTTCAGACTCTCTTCATGACCTGTTGTCAGAGCCAGACAGTTTCCTCTACACAGAGTGTTCCCACCTCTGATGTGCAGCTGTCTGGAGTCCACAGTGTGTCCCATTTAGATGATCTCATTGTAACTTGCACCAATAGCATCATCAGTGAGATTGTACAGCTTTATCACTCAGATACACCGTCTGAGTGTCAAGCACCAGTGGGAGACAAAGATTCACTGGAAATACATGATATATTCCAGGGTTTGGGTGAACTAGTCAGAACTAGATCTTCATCAAAGACTAGTTCATCAGATAAAGATTTAGGAGAGTGTGAGGAGACGTCACTCCCTAAACTAGACCCTGCTTTTAAAGTAGATCCTGCACCTGATCAGACTTCGTCCCATCGTTCTCTTGAGAGCCTTTTTAGTGCTCAGTTTCAGAATAAAGCAATTCAGACTGTTGGTGAGATCCTTCTAAAAACTGGGGAAAAACTTTCTGCCTCAGGGTCCACACAGTCATTTAAGTCTGATTCCAGCTCAGCTACTATCCAGCCATCTGTTGTAGACCCTTCCTTGTCCATTCAAGCTGAGTCTACAGCTTCAGACATCATTGGCAATTTTTTGAAATGTTTACGAAAGTGTTTTTTCTCAGCCCAGTCAGATAGTGCTGGTACATCAACTAGACCACCTTCAAAGCGAGAGAAAAAAGTACCCTCTGCTCCTCATCGCATATATAGAGGTGTGCATGAGAAAGTCTTTGAATTTATACACGGACTCCAAATGACATTTTCAGAAAGAGGCAAGGTTTCCCCACAAGATCAGCCTACAACAACAGCAGAGCTGCAAAGTGGCAGTGCTTTATCAGTTAGTTCACCTCCCCATATAACATCTCCAAGATTCCAGCTTTTTTTGGACTCTTGTACGGATGAGGTGATTTACAAAGTAGTGGAGCTGTATAAGAGTGAGCTGCTTCTGTCTAGCTCCTCTAAAGTGTCTCTCCAAATCTCCACATCCCCTGCTGAGGAGCCTGACATTTTAATCAAAAGAGCCTCACAGATGTCAAGTGATGAATCTGGACACGTTTTGGATTCTTCTAGAGAAATCTCCTCTTCACCTGTTTTCTCTGCCAGCTCAGCAGATGTACAAGATGCTGCTGTTACTAATGCTGAAGCAGTTGTTGATGCCTTAGACAGACATGTGGAGTCTAAGCATTCAGCAATGACCACTGTGAACAGCAGCTCTGATGTGCTGAGCTGTCTTGCTGACGTCTCACACATTTCCTTTACCAGTATCGCTAAAGTACCAGACACGTCTGAGAGGATCTCTCAGTCAAATCCATTCATCGTGTTTAGAAAGATAAAAGATCTTCTTTCTTCTGTCCGCGCATCATGTTCCTCTGCTGCACCAGAGAGAAGCACTGACCATGAGGATGGTATCAGTTTTGAGAAATCTGGTTCTGCTGCTGAAATTGTAGCGGTCGCTCTGCCTCAGTCTCTCCACCAGAAAGACTCTGAAATGAACCAACTGAAGCTGCTGATGTCTGATGAAACTGTACGCTGTCATGCAGAAAGACTAACAAATTTTGCATCAGACATTCTTAGACATCTTACAGGACCTGCTCACGTTTGGAGACGTTCCTCAGACTCGGTCCTAGAAACAACATGGGTGAGGAGCAATGTGCTGAGGGATCCTGTCCAGGTTCCTCCATTGCTGATCCATGCTTTTTTAGAAGACTCAGTTAAGACCTTGTTCTTACACTTGCTGAGTCTAAAATCAGCACCTTGTCACAGAGCTGATCTGTCAGCTTCACTTACTGTATCTAATCAAGCTGTGAAAGGCAGCAGTTCAGCATTTGACTCCCAGAACAGCATTTCAGACGAGTCACCGTATCCAACTATCATCTCTGGTGAAATGCAGGATCTTCAGTCATTGCTCGTGAATTCTGAGCAAACTGAATCTCAGAGGAATGATGACACTTCTCTAATGCACTTTGACCGACCTGGTGCATCACCCACAACCTCAAGCTGTGCTGGACGTGCAACGATGAGAGAGACACTGGAGAACCTCAGCATCTCTAGTCAGGACTATGAGACTGAACCTTCCAGCTCCAGCCCAGTGAAAGAGAGCTGTTCTATGAATCCAGTCACTGTGGCTGTGAAGAAGAGCAGACGTAGGTTTTGCTTTATTGTGGGTAAAAAAGCTCCTGTCATCAACATCAGATTAAAGGTACATACAACTTTTTATATATTCATAATTTAATGATAACATTCTTATTCTTATTGATTATTGTGTTAAATATAAGAATGTATGTTAATTTTGTGAATACTGATGTTTATGTTATCTTTGTTGCATGTTTGCTAATGAAGAAGTTAAGTAAAGTGTGTCCAGCTGGCATGATGTCTGACAGCCATCAGTCTCCCTCCACCTCTGGAAATCTTCAAGAGTGTAAGTACATTAGACCAACTCACAGCAGTATTTAATAAGCTGTGTCTCACAATATTTCTCTTTTATTATTCTAAATATTATGTAGAGTGTAATAGAAGAAACTGGAGATTAAAATAAGAAATCATTTTTGTCAGTTTCTGTAATTATGTTTTGTCTTATCTTTTGCAGCTTCACAGGGAGAATCAACGGTGAAACCCTTTAAGAAAACACGGAAATGTCTGTCCAGGATCTTCGAGGCTGTACGCAGAGCTCTGCCCAACCCCTTCCAGTGCATGACTCGACCATCTTAAGCACTACTTTTCAAGTTGCTGTGGTAACGTTTCCAATGAATCCTGTAATCATAATGTAGCAAAAATGCATTTATAAGGTGTTGTACGGTCTACATAACATCTTATAATATCAGGCATAAATTTGTATGGACTTTTAAATAGTTATAATTACACACATAACACTTTATAAAGCAAGAGTGTATAACTTCAAAAATTTAGGATCCTTAATGCATCATGATATCTCTTCAAAAGAACACTGTATACACTTAAGTTTAATGCACTATAACATTTTATAGAGCTTTGTACCAGAACATTACAGGCTTTAAGTGATAGAAAACTTTTAAATTGTCTTTTAAATTATATTCTGCAAATGCAGGAATTGTTTAAGGCTTTAAGTAGCAAATCTAGCTTAAGGCCGTTGCTAAAGTTACGTATATTCTTAAAAAAGTCAGATGTCATTTACTGGTTGTCTCCACTGTCAGTTATCTGAGCTGCTACTGATTAAGCATTTGTTGCTAAATGCTAACAGTCTAGCACCAGCTAGCCTGACATTACAGTTTCCAGATAGATAAAAAAGTCTATCAAATCCAAATTACATATAAAAATTATGACATCTAAAAAATAAATTCTTTATAAAATCAATTTGGTGCAGTGCCAGATCCACCAAAAACCAGCTTCCATTTTCCAACTCCATACAGAATTGTCTTCTATACCCAATAAATGTTTAGCTGGATGAAGGCCTGGCTCTGCAGAACATAGACAAGAACCTCATTATAATTATATATAATGTAAAACATCATTCATGTTTACAATGTTCTGATGAACAGATACTATAATGTGCTAAGAATCCTGACATTATTAAGCTTTAAACTCTTATTTTATAAAGTATTATGTGTGTAACTATTAATGAAGTTATGAAATACCTGAAATTTGGGAGGAGGACTGTGCCTGAAACCCCTCCTCCTTCCAGTTTAACACCCTATAAATTTCCATCACTACCATCCGTTTCTGATGACGAAGGTTTCATTGTCTTTCCAATCTGGTGTCGACCCGAGGAGGATGGGTTCCCCTGTTGAGTCCTGGTTCCTCTCAAGGTTTCTTCCTCACGTCTGGGAGTTTTTCCTTGCTGCTGTTGCCCTCGGCTTGATCATCAGGGGTTCAGACCCAGATGTCTGTTTGAACAGCTCAGAACAAACACCTTATGAATGCATTTATAAAGCATTATGTGTTCAGCATTAATAAATGCATCTGTAACAAAGTCCTGTGTGTGTTTATTTATTTAATTTTACACATTCAATCTCATAAAGAGAGATAATATCAAAAAAAGATATTATACCAGTCCTGTTTCTGTAAATTGCCACAAGCCCCTTTTAGTGTGTATATGTGTAATTTTCTGTTATTAATTATTAATTAGAGCTGTAAACATTCATGAGCATCTTTTTGTTTTTAACTTTCCCTTTTAACTATGAGGGGTAATGAAAAATAGCCTTTTAAAGAAAAATTAATCAGTATTTTATCTCTACAGTAATAATTTGTTGTTTCATTGCTACACTGTAGAAGTGACATTCCCAGTATATTATTTAGGGAAGATCATTTTGCCTTATTTTCACAGTTAGTTCTCATACTGAACAACATCTTTTAATCACAGTGAGAGCTTAAAGTGTTTCTGCTTAATTGTGATTTAAGACTTGTCCTGTAAAAAGTGAACAAAATGAGACGGGATTTATCTGAACCAACTAGAGAGGGATGATAAACAGATATGTATGGATAACAGTATCTATATTGACAGTGTAGATCCATACAGAGTGATGTTCTGCATATGCTATCTGCTCTTTCATACCCAGATGTTTTCCTAGCTGGTTTGTGGCTTAGTTGCCTATTATTTTGATTAATATAGAGTTTTAAAGCCACTCAAATCCACTGTAGAGTTTAAAAATCAATGTTCTGTTTAGACACAGGCAGCTTTAACTTAGTGAACCTACTGACATATTTCACGTGTTTAACTCAGATACAGGAATATTTATCTCAGTTACCATCATTTTTCACTTAGTTACTGTCATTTTCCCCTCAAGGTAGCCTTTTACCAAACACTCTGATCCAGTTAGTGAACTGATGACAGCACTACTGTACTGTACAGATAAAACTGGTTCCCTGAGATCTTTATGAGTAGCCTGTAAACTAAGCTCTACAATCCAGTTCTTTCCAGTGCTAAATAAAAAGGGCTGCCTCTGCACAGCCTATGGAGTCATGTAGCTGTGTAAATGTTGCCATGATGAGCATCTGCCAATAATAATGTGTAATGACCCAATCAGAGCTTTTCCAGTCTCATTTATTTACTTAAGGTGTTAAATATTCATGAGGATGAAAGAACTCAGCACTTTTGCCCCTGACGATCTTACATGTTTAACATTTATGCAGCTTCCAGGTGGAGAAGTTAAGATCACACCAGGCCCACAGTGAGCAATGCACCTGTGTTTTAGAGCTGAGGAGTGATTTCAGGACTGTGGGAGGGAATGAACTGAGCAGGAGTTCTGAGAAGCTTCTACATCGCACTAGAACCACACTCTCACTTTGAAGAAGAGACCTACAATTCACCACAGGAAATGGGGTGATATATAGGTTACACACCAAAATTTGGATCCCTGGAGTGATCTTTTCAAGTTTAACTGGACATTTGACTTTGTGAGTCCAGATCACATCATGACAGAGTAGTTTAGTTTTTATGATGCAATTCTGGTAGTTTGACAAGGGTCTGATGTTTTGCTGATGCTTTGTAGCCTCTGTCTTGTTGAAAAGCTTGTTTAGATTCCTGCATGTTGTGTCGCTCTGTAAAAGGATCAGAATTCATGGATCAGGAACAGGATCTACTGAGGGATCTTATCCAGGTCCCTTCAGTGCAGGTCAACGTTTTTGTGGATAAATACATTTTGAGTCTGAAACCAGAATCCTCAAATTGAACTGATCTATCAGTTTCACTGATGGTTTTTGACCAAGACATGCAAGGAACAAGTATGAGTCTTGAAGCCCAGGAGAGCAGCTCAAACAAGCCTTTGAGCTTGAACTACAGAACCTCTGGAGAAACGGAGGATCCTCTGGCATTGCTCGTGAATTCTGAGCAAGCTGAATCTGAGAGGATTGATCACATCTCTGTACATGATGTCAAGTGTACTAGTGCGTCATCCACTCGAGCAAGGCTGGCAATGAAATAGTGAGAAACACACTGGAGAATCGCAGCATCTCTAGCCAGGAGACGTGCTCTTCCAGCTCCAGCCCATTAAATGACCGAGAGGCTGTTGTTGTGAAAAAGAGGAGTCATAGATTTAATTTCTATGTGGGCAAAAAAGCTCATTTCATCAGCTTCGGACAAAAGGTAAGGATTTTATATATATACACACACTTATCACATCATTGTTTAACATTCAGACTTACTATGTTAAATGTATGATTTTATGTTACCTTTGTTAATCTTGATGTTTTTGTCTTCTTTGTTCAATGTTTGCTCATCTAGAAGTCAACTAAAGCATGTCCTGCTGGCGTGGTGTCCCAAAAACATCAGTCTGACTTCAACTCTGGAAATCTTCAAGTACATGAAAAATGACCTACACAGTCATTCATTCACAGTGGACACACTCATGACCAAGTATTTCATTAGCTTAAAGTTCAAATGTGCCTCATAACATCACTTTTTATTCTTCTAAATGTACAGTAGAGTATAACAGAATGAACTGGATATTTACATAAGAGAACAGTTTTGTTTTTTATGGGAGGGGGTCCCATTATTTATCGATCTAACACAGTTGCCAAGTCTAACGTCAGACTGTTCTGCCTTGTCCTCTCCACACAGCGTCTCTGATGATGAAGTTCCCCTCTTCCATAGCACCCCTTCTGCTTTTCTTTTCTGAAGTCACCCACAAACTAGCTGATGAATTCAATGTTCTTGTAATTATTTCCCTGCAATTGACTGTCCAGGGTGTATCCTGCCCTCCGCCCAATAATTGCTGAGATAGGCTCCAGCACCCACTAGTGACCCAGAAGGGTAAGCGGTTTAGAAAATGTGTGTGTGTATGTGTCTGTGTGAGTGTAATTATTTACATGACAGTTATTTATGCAAGTTCCTTCATTTAAGTCATGTATGTAAAAGCTGCTGAGTGCTAATTGCTCCCCCTTGTGAAGAATATTCAGCCTGCTAAACGTAGCTGGATAGGTAGGCCATGGACACTGTTTTCTTGATGTTACTCATTTAAAATAACAAAACGCTAGACAGTACATATTATCAACATTATGAATATAAAGAGCTTTAGCCACAGACCTAAAATACATACAGCAATAATAAACTCACCAGACTGGTGATGTAAAAATACATGCAATTAAATGCAATTAATAACCCTCTTTATTGATAGACAACAAAGCTGGTCTTTGTCCTATTCAATCACAAATTATGTCCACTAAACATTTCATTTTTCACCATTAGTTCTCTCAAATAGATTTAACCACAGGACATTGGACAGGGGACATTTGGACAGGGGAAATTGTCCAGTTGTTTTAGAGCAGCGGTCATCAACCGTTATCCTGAAGATCTGCTTTCCTGCAGATTTTAATTTTAACCTGCATCTAACATGCCACTCCCCAGTCCTAACACTGGAGCAGGTGTTGCAGATGGTGGTTAGAACTAGTCAAGTCAAGAGGCTTTTATTGTCATTCCATCTATGTACAAGTACACAGTGGAGTGAAATTACGTTCCTCCAGGAACAACACGGTGCAACAAGGAACAAAAAGTACAAAGTGTGAACGTGCAGACAGTGTGCAAACAAAAAATTAAGCTAGAAACAATACAATAAATACGATAAATTAAACAGACATTAGGCACTGTAAACAGACAGGACAGTGCAGCGCCGACACAGCACTCGTTTCTGAGCATGAGGTAGTGGAATAAGGTGCAGAGGTATTTAACATGCTGTGATCTGCGAGTTTACACAGTTTACTAACCACCCGGAACACAGATCTCCAAGACCAGTATGGAATCCACAGGACGTTGTGACTGACACCCTGTGGCACAGACAGAAACTACAGCAACAGTTTAAACCTGTTGTAAATGTGAATTTTAAACTGACACTCATTTTTTCAACCTTTTATCCAATTTCACAGGTTTATATCAAACCAAACGTATTTGATACAGACATAGTCATATATTTATATATTTGCGAAATATTAGTAAGATTTGCTTTTTTGTCACACTAAATGTTTATTTCCCAGATCTATTTTTAAAGCAGAGTTTTCAGGTTGACTTTGTTGCGTGTTCAGGACAGACCCTCTACATTCACAAACGTCTCAAACTAAAGGAATTATTTTGACTCAGACCTCAAAGATTATGTGTATTTATTAGATGAGATTTCCAGTATTACTGGCTGGTTAAAGAACTCCAAATTCTACAGCATTTCACAACATAATGGACAAGTGGGCTTACATGGCACGGGGCTTATTAGGGTCTTTTCCCCTAATGATTTATCCAGTATGTATGTAAGCTTTATTGTTGATACTGAAATATTAAAAAAAAACAAACTGATATGTTTTATAGTTGAGCTCAACAATTAAAACTGTTTGTAAGTTTGTTATATATGCCATGTACTATAATATAGTGAACTTTGACCTATCTGCTCCATTTGCTGGATGATGCCTGTCTCTTAGACCTTTGCCCTGGTCTCTTAACACCATTGGACTGGACTGACATTGGTTTGTTTAGTGAAGGTGCTGCCTGTGCCCCTGGAAACCTGCTGCTCCAATAGCCATTTCGGCTGCTCTCCTGCCATCACTGATTTGTCTTCCCCTGAGCAGCTGACTTTCCCCTCTTGTCCCATTTAGCCCTTTGTTCATGGACGCTATGTCCCATCATCATCACTAGTCTTCTTCAGGGGTTTGAGTTCATCAACTTCCACACATAGCTGCGATGTCCTACACTGTCCATTATTTTAGTTAAATAATGAAGTTTTGTACTTTGTCTAGTCCTGCTTCTTCTGTCTAGATCGTTCTCTAATAATTTGTTGGTTTAATAGACACCTTCACTGTATGGTTGTAGTATGAGGAATGATCACAGGACTGTGGGGGAGGAAAGAACTCTGAGAACCTGAGCAGGAGTTCGGAGCAGCTTCTGCTTTACACAAGAAGGACAAACTGTCCTTTTGATAAGAGAGAGTCCGACAACCCACACAACACAACGCATTTAATCAAGTTGTTTCAGAATATCCCATTGGTCTGTAGTGATGCACTCTAATGTATTATTTGGGACAACCTTTTGTTAATAGGGCTCATGGAACATTAAGTTCTTCTATTCTTACCAAACAGAATATTGTACCTTTGACACTTTTAAAAAGTCTATTTTTAATCCTTACAAAGCACTTGTGAAGATTATATGTCCATGATGTTCATGTGCTGATTATTATTTTATTAACTGATGTGAACATATCATTTTTGATAGTTAAACTGTAATTGTAAGGGAACTTTCTTCTCAGATCCAGCTACTAAATGAATTCACATCAGTCTTGAAAATGTCAGTGGTCAACCAACAACCATAAGGCAGTGTTTAGGCAGGGTTAGCACTATTTCTAGCTCTGTACGTTTGGTGCCCCAACAAGAAGGGTAACCAAATTCAGCATGGGCACTCAGGTACAGTGCAGTTAGCTTGGCAGTGGAAGTGACAACAAAATGTCTGATGATGGATTTGCAACCATACTGTACTGTACAGCACTGCTTGAAAAGAAAACATAGGTAAGGTATTGGGCCACCAAAAGATATTCCCTCAGGTGGTGTTTTGATGACGCTGACAGAGCGTGCTGCTTAACACATCAGCCAAAAAATGTTTAAGTGGCTTGAGATCTGGTGACTGTGATGGCCGTAACATCTAACTTACATTATTTTCATACTCATTAATCATTACCCATTTTGTTAACTCCTGTGCCCTGTGGATGTGGTAGTGTTATCCTGAAGAGACCAATCCCATTAAAATAGAAATTTCTGTCTGAGGGTAAAGAGGATCATCCAGAATAATTAACAGTGACTTTTCCTCATAAGAGGACAAGTGGATCCCAAAAACAATATGGTGAAGCGTGCCTAATCTTATGATGTCACTTTATTTCTAACCTGTGCTTATGCTTTTTGTACCACAGAACTCTCAAATGTGCATTTATCTTTGCAATGAGGGGTTTATGCATTGCAACGCTACTATAATATCGCTGTCTTTGTAGCTCTCAACAGACTGTTCTTGCCGATAGTCTGATAATGTCCTGCATTGACATTGGTAACACCTGAGGAACAGCTGCTGTTCTGTTTTTAACATATTACACTAATTAATGCACAACTGTCACAGTCACCAAATGTGCACTTTCAACCACCATTTCCAACCCTATTTACCGATCTCTATCCCATTGACCTGTCCCTTTAATCACTGTTCATATTAAAACACTAGCCAGCTGAGCAATCAAAGTCACTTAGATTTCTCCTCTTGCGAGTTTGTCTTTCTTGTCCTTTGTGGTGTTTCAGCAATTAGCATCTCTCTTGCCTTAACTTACTCATTTCATTTCAAGGCTCGTTATTTAGCTAAACAGTCTAATCAGGGGTAATGGAGTAAAGAAAACACAAAAATGTGGTGATAGTCCAAGATCAAGACTGAGAAACTTTAAAAGGATACAAGCACCCAGTCTAAGAACATATAAACAGAGCAATTTCACTGACTGCTTGATGTAATTGGCATTAACACATTAGTTGAATCCGGTAAGCTTGAGCAGGAAAATCAACAAAGGAATCTAGTGCTGCGTTCAAGCCCCACAAATTGTAGCAAACTGTTTATGTAAATGGAAATGGCGGTGCGTTGAACACTTACACAAGAAGTGCAACCACAGCAGCTGAGAAGGCCATTCTTGGAGTCCTTCTAGCTTATTCTATTTAAAAAACCTACTAAAATGCTTATGGCAAACATCTTCTAACATTCTGTTCACCAAACTGCAGCAACTGCATTTGTGAAAGACTTTATTAGGATCCACGGCCTTTTTAATATTTATATACATGTCGCTGCTGATCGGGTAACACCTTTAATACACTCAATAAATGAGAGAAAACACACCTAAAAGTTTGCTGCACACAATTATGCAACGTGCCCCAGATCTCCAGGACTGGAGTTGAATACCTCTGATCTACAGTCTTCCAAAAGGCTATGCTGAATCATTTCGACAAACTTAAAGGAACATTCAACTTCGTTCTCATATGTATTTTATTTTTTTTAAGAACAAAAACCTCTTGATATATAAACCCATCCCAATTATATATCATTCAAACTTTTCAAACATTTACATAAGATACAAAAAAAGAAAAATAAATTAAATAAGTCACTGCTCCTACGTGGAACAGCCCAGACATGCCCCATTTGAGACACAGATGTTTTCTTCTCTTGAATTTGAAGAGAAGCTCAATAGAAATCTATGTAACATCAATGTTTTAAGAAGTTGTGCGAGTAACGCACCACTTTCTTTTTAATAGCAGAAGATCTGTCTTGAGTTTGAAGGGCAAAGAAACAGCTTGGCTGTGTTGGTTGTACCCCGTCTAGATTCCTATTTCAGCAATTCTGTTTGTCCTTCATTAAGCCTGCAAGACTTGGGTCTGCATCCGTGTATCCACAAAACCATATTCAGTAGGATACAAAAAGGCAAAAATGACATATGGAGAAATCTGACAACCCCTGAGCACCATCTGCCCATTAGAGTTCAAAGAATCTAAAACATCCATGTTTGACAGCAATAGTTAGTGAAAATTAGTGATGAAAGATGTAACTATTCACAAATAATTAAGCCGGACATTCCAAATATGCCGGAAATATTGTGGCTTGCACAGCCAGTACAGTTAAGTCTTTGCACATCCTAAAACCAATGTCACATTGTAGAGACTGAAGCAGAATCCTGATGACCCTCTTGGCACTGAACAGTCTGGCTGAAACAGCCTCTAAACTGGGTGAACTCACCATAAGCCAAGGAAGTATCAAATATCAGGTACATAGCATTGGAAGGAAACTCCTACTTGAAATATTCTTCTTCCTTTCTTCCTTTTTAAACAAATGTATCATTTGCATGGCAAGCAATTTATTACTAAGACACTTCAGTCAATCCCTGGAACATCCTCAGCGGTGTAAATCACGTTGAACACCGAGTCCGGCCGCTGAAGTTATTTATCAAGACAGATTTATTAGTTCAGAATTTTATTCCTCGTCCAAGTCCACTGACCACAAGCTTGGCAAAAAAAAAAAAAAGTTAGAGGGAAGCGTCCAAAAGATAAAACAAGCTGTGTTCCAAACTGTTAGCTTGTTTTACACTTAAATGCTCAAAATGGGGCTTTTTAGTCAGGGCCTGTTATGCACACATTCTTCAGAATGTTAATAGCAGCTTTCAGCAACAATTCAGCTCCGTTTCCTGGACCTCCACTCTAATAGAAAGTGCGGCTTCTTCAAGAGGCACCTACGAGGATACAAAGTGCCAATTAGTCAAAGAGGAAAAAACAGGCCAAGGTGTTCAAATCAAGGTTCTCTCTCATTTTTATCTTATTGGATTCAATGGTTTAGACAGAGCATCAGCACAGGATAATTTACAATAATGCAAACCAGAATAAGTATTTGCAAGCTATAAAATGCAACTTTAAAATTATAGGTTGAAAATAAAATAAAATACAAACCCCAAATGTAGTCAACCAGCCAAGACATGTTTGTCTGAAGTTTGCTTCTCATGCAGTGGAGCAGTGAGCAATAGATTCTTATACATAGGGATGTTTTTGAACTCTGATTTTCCAAGTATCCATAAGTGGACATTAATATTAACGTAACAGTCAACATTAATATAGAGCTATAGGCTTCCCTTTTTGGGTAACAGCACCGGTTTAGCAGCATACAGACAAATGTGTCTTAAAATAGATGTGCATTTTTAAAAATGTACTATTCAAAAATAGCTAAGGGAAAGTGGTGGATTCTCACATTGGATGAGTAACAGAGGCCAAGGTACCTCTTCAGATGAGCTTCTTAGAGGCTGAGGATGTGCCAACAAGGTAGTTTGTGAGAGAAATTCATTTTTACTGTTTCTGGACCTATCTAACATCAGCTAGAGTGATTTAGTAAGCTTAGTAAGTGAAAAAGCTGCAGCATATACCAGGTCACGCTCTATTTGCTTTTTCAATTACGTACTTCCGTGTTCTTGGTAACACGCTCACGTTACAGCACTCCTGTTTCATAGTTGCAAAGTGTAATACAAACACACACACACACACTTTCTAAACCGCTTTATCCTTCTGGGTCGCGGGGTGAGCTGGAGTCCATCACAGGGCAGACAGACAGACACTTGCACCTATGGCCAATTTAGCGCATCCAATTGTCTTTGGACTGTGGGAGGAAACCGGAGCACCCAAAGGAAACCCATGCAGACACGGGGAGAACATGCAAACTCCACACAGGGAATCGAACCCAGGCCCTTCTTGCTGTGAGGCGACAGCGCCATTCACCGCGCAACTGTGCCGCCCAAACAGTAATAAAACACTCGCAAATATGACTGAACTCACCACAGTTTACAGTCCTGTTAGTGTTCAGTCAACCGAATACACAAGTACCCGTGCACCTCCCTGTACACCAATTAGAACTGTGTAAGCGACGTGAGTCACCACAAACCTGCCTCAAACCGCACTTCGTCAAGTACACCTGAACAGATTTACTTGAGTGTACTTAAGTACTTGTGTACTTATTTAGTACTCTATGGCATACTGCTATGACGATGGACAACAGTGTAGACAAAATTCAGGTGTTAAAGATGACTGCTACTGTTTTTAGTTATATAGCCTACTCTTGTCCATTTGTCTGCTGTGGTCTGAGGCAAGCATGGTATGAGCTTCCATCACTTGTTAACTACATCAACTGTCTAGCTCCAGTGCAAAACTAAAGAAGAGAATTTCTGACACCAAACGTCTTGGCTTACTGACCACATTTGGGGCAAGGCAGGAATGTCCAACTTTATCTGCAAAGAGCCGATGTGGCTGCAGGTTTTTACAGGTGTACTCCTGCTTATTTAGAACGAAACGTGTCAGCCGCACTTACTCTTTGCAGATGAGACTGGCCACCTCTGGGGTAAGGGGAAGCTTGGGTAGATTGATTTTTCACTGAGCAACTGGTTTAACTGCCTGTTTCAGCAAAGCCATACATATATTAACTGATGCTCTTCTTGGATATTTATTGGACTTATTGCATGTGTAAAAAACAGTATGACTAGAAAGACCAAAACGATTTCCTAAAACATTGTTACATCTACATCAAGCATACACTCTGACACACTTACTTTCATCATCCGAATCAAAGCCGAAGAGGGACGTGCACTTCTCTCTGTGCTCCTGCAGCTCTTCCTCTCTGTTGAAGGATGCAGAGCATCGGGGGCAGACCTGTCTTTTGATGGGGCTGACCTCACTGGCACTGGAGCCCTTTGAGCCTACCTGGGGCCCCTTCCAGCGTTTGGGCATGCTGATGTACAGTTCATCCAGGTATGCTGAAGGGGGAGGGCGGATGAAGGGCTTTGTGCTCACCTTTCCAAATTCCGTCTCCTGCTCTTTCGGGGCTAACGCAGAAGTTTTAACAGGAGATTCTTGTTCATGCTCACTGTGGCCATTGACAAGCCTAGGGCTCTTACTGGTATAGTTCACAGAACCTTTATTTAAAGTCAAAGGAATTTCCTCCTCTACTTTAGTAGGTGTAGCACTCCTTTCCTGTTCTGTACTTTCGAGCGACTGCGTTTGCGGAGTGGCTGTCTTCATGCTTTCAGGTATTTGTTGCATTTCTACAAGGCTCGTCTTTGGGCTTGCAGCTGTTGGACTGATCTCCTCGACCTCTTTCTGATCAGGCAGAACTTTGGAATTTACAGATTTGTCCTTTTTGCTCATAACCTTCGTCCTGACCTCTCTGTAATGTCCCCTTTCATGACTATACAAGAACTTGGGGTTAGAAACTTGCACTGTGCATCCAGGGAAGCAGCAAGCTGCCTTGAGTGGCTGATGGTCTTTCAGCATGTGGTCGCCAAGCTCTAGTCGGGTTTTGAATCTCTCCTTGCAATCCACATGATAGCATGGGTGCTTGAGGTTACCACGATGAGAAACAATATGGTCAAAAAAGTGCTGAGGGGTCCAGATCCTCCTGCCGCAGAAAAGACACTTTTCCTTGGCAAGGTCATAGAAGAACTCCAGGGCTTTGGTATCATTAGGATGGTGGATAAGTACATGCGAGAGAACTGGCCCTGGCCTTGCACTGAATGTGCACGTTTCCCCAGGGCATCTGACGACCGATGGAGTAGCTCTCATTGGCTTTTTGTTCTTCTGCACTGGCTGGGGGGTCTCATTTGATACTGCCTCTGACCCATTTTCTTGTTTTGTTTTTACTACACTGGCTTCAAATTTCTCCTGATCATTTGTGGGCTTAGTAGTTTCGTTTCCTTCAGTTTGTTTTTGTTCATCTGTTCCAATGTCTACCTTTCTTTTCTTTACCATTTTAGCATCCTCGTTCTGCTTCGCCGGTCTACCATTTTTCTTACTTATCCCAGATTTCTGCAACAACTTTGCTTTTGCTTCTGATTTTGACGAATTCAAGCTTTTCCCTACTGTGTTAGTATCTGCTTTATCTTGTTTGGTATTGCCATCACAGTTAACTTCATCTTCCATTTTTTCTTCTGATCCCACCATATCAGTTTTTTGCTGTTTGTTTTCCTGTTTTGTTGTTGCTTGTACATTTTTATTAGTTGCATGATTGCTCTCATCCTCAACACTCTTGATCTTTCGCTTCTTCCGGATCACTCCATTCAACTGGTGAGTTGGACCATCCTTAGGCACTGAAACTCTCTCTTTCATTAATGTTCTAGTTTTCGCTTTTCTAGCAAGACGTTTCCTAAGGAACCTTCCCTTAGACTGAGACTTCCTAACTAAACCTCTCGTCAAGTATATTATCTTTCTCTTAGGAGTGCTCTCCTTATTATTTTCCTCCTCCTCAGGCTCTTGAGTGGATGCAGATGTCTTCATTAAACTCTGCTTCAACTGACTTTTTTCAGTATCTGCATTGTTCTCTGCTTTCGGAGGTGCAGCCTCTCTTCTGAAGTTAAGCCTCATCAGCAGTTTTGACTTTATCTGTGCAAGCCCAGGCCTTGGTTTCTTTGGCACTGCCCCCTGTACTGCCTGATCAGGTTTCGCAGATAGTTCAGGTGAACCTTCACTCTTCTTTCCCTCAGGGAGTCGTTCGACATCTTTTAATTTTTTGATGTGCTTTTTAAAATGACACAGTGGACCACGAACATAAGTGAAACTCTGACAAAACATACACTTCCTTTCGAGCCGGTAATGCCAAAATGCGTGTCTCAGAATTGAGGAGTTTCTATATTCCTTATTGCAAAGCCCACAGCAATGTATAAGCCGCACAACATTCTGAGGACTGGGCACAGGAGCTGAGCTGTTAGTTACTGGAGGTCTAATACAAGGCAGCTCATCTTCACTTGTCTGACGCACCACTATTTCTTGAGCTTTCTCTTCTGTAACTGTCTTGGGGCTGCCTGCAATTACAGATATTGTTTCAGAAACATGTAGAATTTCTTTAGAAGCAACAGATGTATTTTCAAGAACTTTGGGTCCTTTTTCGGGGGTAGAAATAGTGTCAGTTGTTCTTTGGGGTGCAACTTCAGGTGCAGGAGTAGTGTTGGCTGTTGTTTTGGATGCATTTTGAGGGGTAGAAGCATTGTCAGTCGCTTTTTTAAACCCACTTTCAGATGGGCATATTGCAGTACCTTTGTTCTGTGTGCTATCAAGAGAAGACATTATGTCAGCTGCTATTTCTAGTGCATTTTCAGGTTTAGGAATAGTGTCAGCCATGGAGCTCGTTGCTTCGTCTACTCTAACAGTGCTATTCTGCAGCATGTTGACTAAGTTCTCTGGGCCCGTAACATCCTCAACAGGTGTGACTGATGACAAATTCAGACCAGAACGCATCTCCGACACAGACGCCTCCCTTGCATCAACAGTGCCCTCTAGAGGTCCAGAGCCATTCTGTGTTACAGCAGGGGTCAATGAGGTCACCTTAGTTTCAACCTGTGTATTAACCTGCACTGATTCACTAGGATGATTCTTTACTGGTGCAGGAACCTCTGAGTGCGTTTCCTGTTCAACAGCACGGGGAGCTGGCACAACTACCTTGTCATCAATGGCACCAACTGAATTTTCTTCAGGCACTTTCGTATAGTTGTGAAATTTTCTCAAAAAGGCAATGCTCTCCTGTGCCCGAAAGACAAACTCTTCAGTGGTCTTTGCCTTTTCTCTCCATGAAAGTGAAGATTCCTTTGAAAGTAACTGACACTGAGAATTTGAAGTATCATCACAAGGCTGCGTAGGAACCTCCTGACATGGAGATTTAGACTCATCAAATCTGGACTCCAAGGTAGAAGTCATGGTGGAGATAGACCGACTCTGAACGTCAGCAGGGAGGTCGACTTCATTATCAGGATAAGAAAATTCCATTGTGATTTCAATGACTGGCGTATCGACTGCAGTGTCCTTCAGTATAGTTAACTGCTTTGGCTTCCTCCCTGGTTTCTTGCCTTGCCTGGGGACACTGTTTTCTGCTTGGGAAGCCAACTCATCCAGGAGCCAGCGGGGTTTCCGACCCCTGCGTTTCAGGGTCTTCATCTCTGCCTGCCTGTTGAGGAACCTCTGGCGTCTGCCACTCAGCTGCCTGGCATGGTTTTGCGCCAAATCCAACTGTCTAAAAGAACGTCGAACAGGAAAGGGCTCCAGATCCTTAGTGATTTGCGATCCTGGTTTCCTCCCCCTCTTCTTAGGTAGAAGAAGTTTGGAGGATGCATCACCAGCAGGCATGGTCCTGGATTCCTGTGTGTTTGTGCTACCAGGCTTTGCCACCGGTTTGACAATAGTCCTTTCTGGCTCAGCGCGGCACTTGCAATGACCTCTCGCACAGTAATTGGGCACCCACTTATCCTCTTCCATTATTTCACAGAGGGCAGCTTTGGCTACCTTATCGCTCATAAGCTTCAGACAGTTTGTTTTGATGTTCAGAAGGCTCCAGAACTCCGGGTCAAAGAACAGGCCCTTCTTAAGAATCTGAATGAGCTCAAAGCGAACATGGTTCCCAACAGGACTGATGTCCAGGTGGTACTCCTGATCAGGATGGGTGTACAGGAGAAACACTGTCTTGTAGGCCTCAACGGTGCGCTCCAGAAAGAACACAAGCAAGGCACATAACCTGCAAATTTCCAGGTCACTTGGGAGCAGGTATGCAATGGTTTTATAGATGAGAGACTTGGTGACGGGATCATTCTTGAGGTCAGTCTGAAGGGCTCGGGCACAGAGCTCTATGCAAAACGTCAAGCCATCTCTCCCTAAATGCTGAAATCAAAGACAAAACAAAAAAGAAAATCAGCCGAATGTAGAAATGAACTACAACCACACCACATAGAATATCACACTGTTGCCCAATGGCACGTAAAAAATTACATATAGGCCTTTTTTAAGAATTACTTCCACAGACACAACTGAATCCTTTAAACATCAACAACCTGTCAAGCAGGTCTGGACCTACATTTTTCACTCAGACAATTTAAGAATAATCTAATTATTTTACGTTGCTCCCCATGTTGTAACTGAACAATATATCTTGATGGTCTTTTACATTATTATATTACGTAAAAATATAATTATTTACATTACATTATTATATTATGTTTTCACCTGTGTACTGAAAACTAATCCTAAATGTACAATGCACAGTAAGACATAGTATGATAAAATAAATGGTGCATGAACATACCTCTTCTAAAATCACCTTCATAAATGGAAAGACTGACTTGATGTTGGTTGCTGACAAAATCAACTGTTTGCATTCTTCTAGAAGGTCCTGTTTGGAGGCCTTCACTCTGAGGTATAGGTTACACCAAATGAAGACCAAATCCCTAAAGGGGAACATCATGTATAAGTATTAGTACGCACTTCTCTCCATGAGTCTCCAAGATGCTGACATCCAATGGTTTTCATGCACATATCTGCCAGGGCCAAAATACTGATATCGAAATGTAGAGATTGGGGCAACATTTACCTGGATTAGCATTAAAGACAAAAGTGACAGGGTTATAACTGCAGCAAAATTAATAAAATGCAGACAATTTAGCACAAAACTCAGCTTCACGTGGACATTCTGTTCACCTGGTACATAATAAATAGACCATCAAACGAAACAAGACGTCTAATGAAATATTGGCCATCTAAACATCTGTTCAATGGCAATCATTTTTTAAAGTAATTATTTGCCGATATCAATATGATTCTGATATCATCGTGCATCTCTGCTGGTAACATACATAAACTGCTCAATGACAGGTATAGTTGGGAGACACTGCAAGATACTCATGAATCATTCATGTGTTTTCTAGAGCCATTGTTGTCATTCCCTTCCATGTTGAATTCAAATTATCACCACAGTCTAAAGTACAGGTTCCCAACCCTGGTCTTGGCGTTCCCCCTGTCCTGCACATGTTTGTGTTTTCCTGCAGTAACACATCCACTTCAACTCAGAAACACATTGTTAATTAACTGATTACTCAAATCAAGTCTTAGCGTTTGTACAGTTTTTAAACAGTGGAATGACTTACCATGACATAAAATGAAATTTCCTAGCCAAACATTTAGCGTAGTGCTGAGAGATATATCATTTACACTGGTCATAGCATGATATTGACCATACAATACTGCTTTCCACTTTAGTGATATTCTAGGCATATAGATAATGAGCATTTTATACAGGACAAAATACCAGTCTCTGCTGCCAAGTGTTTTTTTGACAGTTTAATTTAAGTAATTTGATGAAAATTTATAAACGTTAGTGTAAAGAAAATTCTGAGATTGGTTTCTAAATACACTAGGCATGTAGAACTGAACTGTGGAGTTACATCCTTAAACTGTTTTTCATCATTTTGTGTTCAGGATTTTTTGGGCTCGATGATGCACTGGAGCCATACTTAGGCCCAAATCTCATTTCAACCCTCGCTCCTACCACTTAGCCCTCCATTTTGGGCATTCACGTCTAGGGTTAGGGTGTACCAATTTTTGTTGAGATAGAGGGGTACGGCGAAGTGTTAGGGCTACATGGTCCTCCAAACGGAGGTTTTTCAGAGACACTCCAAACGGAGTGTTATGAGAAAAAAAGAAAAACCAGCAAGATGGCTGCGTGAGCGACCATAGAAACCCACAAATGTGAGAATTTTCTCCATTAACAAATCACGATAACCACTGTATTATCTTAGTTTAATGGCGTTTCAATGTATTATGGTCCTTTGCTCCTTAACAAGCATAAAAAATAAAAAAATCGCTAACAGCATGCTAATGTCTCGGTAGCTAGCTAGCTAAATTTCCCATTACACCTTAAATAGTCCAGCAGTTTTGATGACTGAAGCGCCAGAATGTAACTGCTGCTCCATTTAAGGTGGAACGGGAAAATCTGAACAAGAAGCTGCCGAATAGCTGACTTCAGCTTCATATCACTAAAAAATTAGCGGTGGACAATGATAAATAATTATCGCATCCCCCTTTTTGAAGGCGTATGATGCCATAAACGTAACTAAAAACCAGCAGCGAGAAATCCTCCGCTGCTATCACTGCAGACCTGCAGGGTCGCCTGCAGAGCACCACTAGAAGCCTGTTAATAAGGTAATATTCTTTTTTATTTGAGGGTCCCATTTCGTATGGGAAGATTTCAATCACTACCCCTTGTAACTCAGTTCCAAGGGGCAAGGTGACACTCGAAAACAAGGGGTGGGGGTAAAAATAAAAAATGGGATTGAGCCATAGCATGACCCCTCCCCTAACACTATAACGGTCTAAAAACCAGAGCACATTAGCATTAGTGGTTCTCCTGCTCGAGATAGAAAATTAGAGCAATTAAAAAAAAAAATTTACTATTGCAGACAGAGGGGAACAAGGCTGATCCTTGGGTAGGTCAGTATCCTCTGGCTCCGAATTGAATAGTGGCTCTGGTGGCTCAAACATCTATAATCATGGCTGTACAAGCAATAAAGGAGCTAGACGGAGTGTCCATTTTTCAGGCTGTGAAAGCGAATTTTGTGTGTTTGTGTCAGCTGAAGCTCTGCTAGCGGCTTCATTTCAATCCAAGAGAGGCTCTGATGTATACTTTCAGGAAACCCTGTCCAACTTAACTAATTTTGTTTACTTCTAGATGCAAAGTGTGAGATCTAGCTGTTGCTGACTCATAAGCTGGAGTGAAAGGCTGTTTTGACTCAAAGCGAAAGGCTCACCAAAGGTAGTACATGTCTCCACTCCTGAGTTGTTGCAAAAGGAATCCTCTGCTTAGTTCCAGAAGCAATTGATCCTTCTCCTCGTTCTCTGCAATGCAGAGGATCTCCACAGCATCCTTCCCATCAATTTCTGCCATCTTCAAAATAAGACCAAAATATGACAGTCAACAAATCAAAGCTCACCAGCAATCTTTCCTCTCATATATAGATTTTTTTTTGTATCTTCACTCTCTGCAGTCATTCCTACACAAGACAATAAGCAGCACCATTTTCCTATGGACTACTGACAAAACTGTACAGGGTTGAAATTTTAGCCAAAAATGCTGTATGAACCCAATCTTTTCACATCAGATCTGAGGACATGTGGTTCTACACTGGGTACACATTTAATACTTTTCAGACTAATATGGGTCACTTATAATCAAAATGTTAACAATGAAGGTAGAAAGTTTAAATCTGGGCAAAATATGGAATTAAGCAGTAAGCCTTGTAATGTGAACACAGCCATAAAATAGCCAGGACAGAATCAAGAATAGCTGAGAAATATTGGCTCACCTCCTTGAACAGTCGTTCTTTCTGAGAGGCCTTCCAGAGGCAAGAGAGGTAGGCCTGCTTGAAGAAAAGGTGCCGACCTGTAGTTGGGTGCTGACTACATCTCTGCGCCAAAGCCATGGCTTCCTGGGTTCGTTCACAGGCCAGCAAGTAACGCACCCGCAATTCAAAGAACACTGACAACTCAGAGCCCAGATATCTGTCCACTGTGAAAAACACAGCAATTTATAGACAAGATGTTAGTTGGCCTACTGTTTACCTCATTCGCTAGTACACAGTGACCTTTGTGAAGATGGATTAATTTAAAAAAAAAGTACAAAACTTGCTATGAGTGATCAAGTTACAACTACTTTTCACTGGTTTCAGAATACCATGGAAAAACTCATAGAAAATATATACAGCTAATACTTCCATTTAACTATTGGTGACTACTTGTCACATTATATTAAACGAGAACAAAAAAATCCTTTAGGTCAAGTAAACTATGGCAGGCATCGTTTCACGCCAAAACCTGTAAATCTGTTTTGTGACAATGTTTTTAATAAAAGCAGTCAAACAAACTAGACACACCCTCCACTTGTGGTTGTTCCAATTCCTTTAGGATACCCTGCAGCACAGGGCTCGTCCAAGGCCCACCATCTTTGATGATCTGCCTAACCTGGAGCAGGTACACATTTTGATACCTCACCAGACTTGAGTGACATTCCTGGCATAGGAAAAAAGACATGATGCAAATTATACAGTGTCTTATTAAGCACTGCCATCAATTGCATGTAAATCCAAGATCTGTTAAAGGAGTGGGGGAGAGTAAAGTTGTCCAAGTCTCAGACATCACAGGCTACCTATTTTTTTGTCATTATGCTGAATCTGACAAGTGGTGTTAAAGGGGTATGTGAAAACTTCAGAAACTGCCACTGTGGTCAGCTGATTACAACCAGTTTTATGTTGCCCCGCTTCGACCTTCACATAAAAATCTTACGCTCTATATCTCTTAAGATGATATCTCTACAGGTTGTAGCTGAATTCAGATGATGAAATTACCTGAAACGATTCCAGAATATCCTTTAAAGGGTCCTCAGGGAACTCATCTCTCCCAAAAAACAGGAGCAGCTCAAAGACACTCCTGCAAAATTGTAAAATCAGTTACATTTTCATTGAAAGATTTAAAGCTCCATTTCCAGATCCATTGCTCCAAGTCAATAAAAGTTAAAGTGAAAAAGTTAAAGAAGACAGTGACAATACATGAAATGGCCAAGAAAATGTGCAATGCCTGCAGACTGAGACCACAAGCTGTTGCAAAGTTCTGAAAAACAGAACAAGTCATGTATGATTGCACTCAGATTATGACGGCAGGTTATACTTACAGGGCAAGACTGCTCAAAGTGTAGCGCACATGTTCACAATCAGAAGGGAACGATGCAGCACCATGGACAAAAGCACACAGGGCACTCCTCAGAACCTGCAGCTGTGGCAGGGGGACCTGCCATCGGCTTGTGTTTTCTTCAACCAGCTACAAGGAGAAATAAAGTAAAATGGCAAAGGATGAGATGAGATAGACAGACAGCTCATTCAATCTATGAAGAAAAAAGAAACAAACTGAACAGTAACAGAAAAATGTTCTAGACTTAAGGTTCTCGTCTAGTTCTGGAGGGCCAAAGTACAGCACACGTACACCCACTAAACCAGGTAATTAACTGAGGAGATAAATCAAGCATGCCTAAGAAGGGAAATCACCTAATTGTATTGGACACTGGCCAGACAGGAGCAGACTCGAGACCCCTGGTCTAGACTGGTCTAGAACACCTCTGCACTGTACATGAGTGTTAGTGTACATTTTCCCTCCTCATAAGGTTTCTAATGTTACAAAACTGAGTCGGTTTTCCAAAATCTATTTTAATAAATAGAATGTCCAATCCATATTTGTAATGCCTGTCAATCATGTTTTTCTGTCCTGAGTGATATATAATCTATACCATATACAGTGATATATATTTACAGAGTAGGTAGACAAATTAAGGGGAAAAGGAAAAACACAGGAATTGCATGATACAATTAAGCAATTAACATCCTACCATGCTCTGTGACGTATAAAAAAACAGAACAGGCTCAGTTGACCTTTTAGATTTTAGAAAAAGATGACAAGAGGAAAAGATCTAAGTGACTTTAAGAAAGGGTTCATTATTGGGGCATGGATGGCAGAAGATTCTGTCACGAAGACTAAACGGTGACTAAAGTGACATCTGCGTTTAGATCAATGTGAAAGACATCAGTAAATAAGGATGAACATTGTGTTAGAAAGCACACACTGAATGACTCTGATGCTGGAGCATTAGTACAATATGTAAGTAAAGTATGTGATAAGACGGACAGCAAGAACAGTATGTGCACAAATACATAGAGAGGGATATCATAGACGAGTTTCAGTGCATAAAGCCCTCATTAAAAGACAGATGTACAACTGAGAGTTCTAGGGTGCAAAAATCATTGACACTGATCTACAGAGACATGGAAAGGGTGGTATAGTGATGATGTCCCCCCTCCACAGGACACGAGCAGTCACTTAATGGTTTAGTGAGTTAGAGAATGACGTAAATCATATGCTATGGTCTTCGCAGTTAACAGAGCTCAACTCAGTTGAACACCTATGGGAGATCTTGGACCAACGTGTTAGAAAGCGCTCTGCACCGCCATCATCAAAACACCAACTGAGGGCATGTCTTTTGGAAGAATGATGTTCCACCCCTCCAGTACAGTTTCAAAGGCTTGCCAAAGTCATGCCAAGGTATACTGAGGGTGTTCTTTTGGCTCGTGTTGGCCCAACACCTTACGAAGATGCAACTATACGTTGTTTTTTTTTCATTCAATTTGCCACATGTACGCAAACCTACAGAAATAAAGCATTACACACATGATATACTGCCCATATAAAAGCAGTGTTCCAGTTGCCAAGACGTTTTCAGCTGTAGTAATTCTATTCTGGACACTTTACACAAGATCCCAGGCCATAAGTTAAGTGTCATTTGCTGGGTGCTTCAGGTTGTTTCGAAAGATCAGACTACAATCTATAAAAATTAAATAAACAGAAAGTTTCCCTTCTGGAAATCTGGTTTCTGTCTGGTTAATGTTTACATTACTGCATAAGAAGAAAGAAAACAGAACAAAACCCTCCAACATCAGGTTTCTTAAACCTTTTTTTAGTATTGAGTAGGAGAACTCAAGAAGAATGGGGTCATTAACTGTATTACTGATAACATATATCACCTGATATTATCTGCTACACTTCAGTCTGAGCTTGTTCATTAGCTGATGAGTTCAGGTGTGTTGGGAGCAGAGAAAATACTAATCGGGGGGGGTGCAGGGCTACCACCCTGACCAGATTTGAGAACCGCTACACAAAGTGCTTTGTCTATATGGACATTTTGTCTATATGTACAGTAGTTACATTGCTTAGTGACAGTTGATTGCAACGGGATGCGCCATCTGACCAAGCTAAATGAGTTAACATTTAGTCTAAACAAGAAAACACTGACAACTTCAGGAGAAAGACGTCTCTATGAAACTGATGGTTGAGTCAAATCAGCAAACTTGTGTTCTAACAACTTGTATTATCCATCGAGTGGTCCATACCGAGTATGTGCGCTTCATTAGTAGAGTGTAGTAATACAACATATCGTTTTATTGTGTTTTAATGTTAATTCAGATCAGATTCAGCCTAATATCACTACTTTCACCCTGATAAGGAGATGCAGGCTATCAAAACATCCTACCTATAGTTTTGCCGCTGATAGCAGTTCATGAAAATAATTTAGAGCATCAAAACATCCTATTTGTAGTTTTAATGCTGGTAGCATTTTCTGATATGATGACTTAGGCTATCAAAATACCCTGTCTGTAGTTTTAATGCTGGTAGCATTCTTTGATCATGTGATTTAGCCTATCAAACAGTCCTACCTGTACTTTTAATGCTGGTAGCAGTTCGTGACAATAATTTAGGCCACCAAAACATCAAATTTGTAGTTTTAATGCTGGTAGCAATTTCTGATATGATGACTTAGGCTATCAAAATATCCTGCCTGTAGTTTTGCTGCTGATAGCAGTTCATGACAATAATTTAGGCCACCAAAACATCCTATTTGCAGTTTTAATGCTGGTAGCATTTTCTGACATGATGACTTAGGCCATCAAAATACGTTACCCTACCTGCAGTTTAATGCTGGTAGCATTTTCTGATTTTCTGGTTATTTAGGCCAACAACATATCTTACCTACAGTTTTATGTAGGGAGCTACATCTAAACACGCCCCACGGCGGGACATTACGACCAGGCAGAACTGCTGATCAGAATATCTAACCTCTCTAAACACTAATCACTACAAGTTTTGACGAACTTCAGCGAAGCAGTTTCCAACACGGCCAACTCAGGCAGGACACCGAACACAAAGAGCACTTACGGCTGGGCTCGAGTTAACGCTAACAGCACACAGGCAATTTACAAGCAGGTCTGTCTACAAATTCAGACCAAGTTTCCAAAAGCCTAGTCTGGCTTTCGACTATGCCGGCCAAAATTAGCAAACGTTAGCTAATAGGCTAGCGAGCTGAACTCAATCTGGCAGACTGACAATCGCTGTGTTGTTTTGGAATGTAGCTAACAGCTAGCTTAGCCTAGCTGATCGCGGGCTAGCTGGCCCACAGCGAGCTAACGCGAGTTAAAATGCAGCTTCAGACAAACGCGGGCGTTATTTTTTACACTTACACACTCGGCCGAATCGCCGAAAGGCCGCTGGAGTGATACAGCAGGGATATTTAGCTAAAAGTGGCCGAGCACAGACGGGGGGAGGGGGGCTGTGACAAGCTAACGCCTGTTAGCTGGCTGGCTAACGGCAGCTTTGAGCTGTGCGTTTGCTTTCCTCGCGAACTCGCAGGTCGCCGACTCACCTCACAAAACCTCGCGCAGTAGCTCTTGCTCTGGAGTCCGTGCTCGTCGCTCGCACCGCTGTGTAACAAACTCTCCAGATCTTTCTTGAACCTGTCTAACTCCAATTCACTCTCTTCTTCCGCCATACTGCTTGTCTAACCCAGCGCGTACAACACAGACCACAAACGTTTACCATCTGCCGAAGCCCAGCCGACCCCCGGGCGCAGCGGATTGGCGGAGCGGCCTGTCAGTCTCCCTGCAGCTCCGCTCTGTCTGCCTCGCCACTGGACCACCTTTCCTTTCGGTCACCCGCAGCCCGCATGTGTCCTCTTTCTGGGACTCTGATTTGTCAACTGTTGGACTTTTAATTCGTGCACATTTCCCCGTCCAGTTATCAGTCTTATCTGTAACTGCAGCGCGAAGGGTTTTTAAAGCTCCCACCTCAGGGGAAAACTCGTTTTCTTCACTTAAATAAATAAATCACTTTACTGTACTATGTACCTATTTTTAAAGCTTCAGAGTGTACCGTTCACCCCCAGACCGTAGGTCCATCTACAAAAAACTGCAAAATCTACCAAACTGCAAAAATAACCCATTTGAATCTATTGTTTTTGTGATGTCACATGTATCTGTCTGAGCCTACAGTAGATTAGCCCCGCCCATTCACGCTGAAGTTTGAAGGAGTGCTTCAGCCTGGACTGTTTTTTGGATGAGGCCAATACAGGAAAGCCAATCAGAACAGAGGCTATTTACATATATCAGTCTTAAACAGTCCGTTTAATTCTACGAGATTATTGAGAAGTTAGAAATGAGCAGTGTAAAAAAATGAATTATGACTGATACAAAAAGCCACACCGATGTGATAAACTGGCCTCATGTGAAAAAAAGTGAATGTAGGATATTTAGCAACTACCACCAATGGTTTTCATAATATATATATATATATATATATATATATATATGAAAACATACATCATACATCATACATATATATGATATTTAAGTATTTTTTTCCCCTTGAGATCCACTTATAACATTTCTTATAAGCGTAATATCACTACTTTCCCCCTGATAAGGAGATTTAGGCCATCAAAACATTCTAATAAAACCAGTCATAATTCATTTTTACATGACCATTTTCCAACCTCTTTTTATCCCTTACTATCAAAGTCTGTTTTTGTTACCGTGCCTTTAAAAATGATAGAAGATAAATGAGCTCAGCTGATTGGCTGTCCTGTATTGTGCCTCATTCAAAAAACACTGATAAACTCAGTATGAGTGGGCTGAGCTAAACTGCTGTAGGCCGAATAGGTGAACAGATGTAAATGAGTTGGTTTTCATGCCATCACAGAAACAATGAATTAAAATTGGCTGTTTACATATTAATTTAAACTCCTTTATTTCAAATAAGCAAGAGAAATTCAGTTTTTCATGATATGGGCCCTTTAGTACAGTTAATGAGACCATTTTTCTTGAATACTGTTATGTGCAAATGTCCTACAAATCTGACATAGCTTGTTTTGAACTAATTTGTTTTGTTTTCTTCTCTTAAATGCATCAGTCAATGTAAACTTACTTTTCTCAGTGTAGGCATCCCACCATTTTAATGCCTCTAAAAGCTACATCACAGAAAGCTATGAACAAAATGTCTATGATTACAGTGCCTTTTGAGAGAAGGTTAAAACCTACTTTTCTCAAATTTATCACTATTTTACCGTCATCAACATTACATATAAAATCAGAAGACGCAGATTCACTGGTGGTTTTGGATAGTAAATAAAATGTAATTGTGTAGACACCATGATCTCTGGTTCCTATCACCACCATTAAAAAGAAGCCTGATTCTGTAGGTTTTCTACAATTAACCATTTTACATCAGACAACTCTGAATTACTTTGTTTACATAATGATGATTGAATTATGCAAAATTTTTAAAAAATCTGTGGACCTCCCCTTTCACCAAAGGAAACCTTATACAGTATTATTAACATGAACCAGATGCTTATGTTTTTATAGTTATATTTATAGAACTTGTTATGGACTAGGACTGTTCTTTCAAAACAGTATGAAGCAGCCAGTAAATTACATACATTACAGTTACGTGTCAGGCCCTGAAACTATTGCTGCATTTGAAATCACACACTATTTGTGAAATAGTGGACTCTCCAGAATGTCATACAAGTTTAGTTTAGCAAATATGTAGTGGATAGGGAATTAATTAGTGAGTGAACCATCCCGAATACAGTGCAGGAGTGTACAAAACAGAATTAAACAACAAAAAAATTATATTGTTATTGTTAATTATTGTATTTTTTTTCAATTATGTCACTAAAATACTGCTAATACTGAAAGGTTTATGTTTATACAGTACTCTGGAAAAGTCTTAGACAGTCAAGAATATTGTTTAAAACTATTTACCTTTGCTGTATGTATGTTTTTGGCAGTAAAATCTGAGTTTATAATAAATACAAATAGCAGTGTGTGATCCACTTGTACCAGCACAACACACACTAACATGCCACCACCATGTCAGTGTCACTGCAGTACTGAAAATGATCCACCACCCAAATAATATTGGTTGTGGTGGTCATGTGTGGTTCCTGATTATTGAAGAACAGAAAGGGAGGTTACAAAGTATGCAGAGAAACAAATGGACTACAGTCTGTAATTGTAGAACTACAAAGTGCACCCATATGATAAGTGAAGCTGATAAAATGGACAAAGAGTGTAGATACAAGGAGGAGTGCTTAAACGTAGGTTTGGGAAAGTTGGGTCTGTCTTGCACTCCAAAGCACGTGGCATGCAACCATCACATGACACATAATTATTCTCACCAACCAATCACAGCGGGAGAATCATCAGCAACAGAACAGTTGTTGGCCAATGAATGTGCAGGAAGAGGAGCTGGTGCCTTATAACTGAAGTGTGAAGGCTGTTGGTTTTGCATTGTTTTAGTTGAGTACTGTTAGCTGGTGTTTTGGGAGAGTGAGGCATGTGGGGCCCACACTTTTAGCAGTCAGGCTCTTCTTGTGGTTTGATGTGTTGGTTTTAATTTGTGCTGCAGCTGTTTTAAAACTTGCAGGTAAGCAGGGTTATTTCATACATCTCCCACTGTCTTGCTGTGGCTCAGTATCATATTACACCATGTGTATTGTATATCATAGATAATTCTTTTTATGCTTAGTACTATTACTTCATTGCTTAGTTTGAACAGAAAGAAGTGCTGCAACTGCCAATAGAAGTGGGTGTTCAAGAAAAACTTTAGGATTTCTACTTTGAGTATTTTCAAATGCCAATGCTATTATGAGGGGAAAACTTCGTTTCCTAAAACTTAAATGTTACCTAATGCTTGGCTCCTAACTCATTTTTTTTGGGGGGGGCGGTCTTTACTCATTGGTGAATGTGTAATGCTCTGAGAGTGGTCACATCTCTCACTTCAGATCAGAACAGCATCAAAGTGAAGACTGCAGCTTGACAGACTTCACTTTTTAAGTGGCTGGATTTTCTACTGCAGTTCTATAAGATTTTGACCTGCCACTCTTGCATTTCAAGTTCAAAGTCTGATCTACTTCTAATTAAGTAATTATCAGCTGTAGTAATCACCAAAGTAATGTTTCCTTGATTATTGGCTTATTCTACTCAGTTTTGAATTAAAGTGAAGTCTGCCGTGATTCCTGGCTGAGCTAGGGTTGGCTACTTCTTTCTAGATTATGCATTAATGTATATTTGGCTGGTGTTACTGGAAAGCTTAGTACAGGGGTGTCCAATCTTATCCTCAAAGGGCTGGTGTGGCTGCAGGTTTTCACTCAAATGAGCTGGAACACACCTGATTCCACTTGTTTAATCTAGTTTGTCATCAAACTGTTGCTCATGTGAGCTCCTGCTTTGCTGGAGTGAACCTGCAGCCACACTGCCCCTTTGTGGGTAAGAGTGGACACCCCAGGCTTAGTACATTTGCTGGACAAAATTACTAAACTTTTTTCTAGTTACAAAGTTGGTCTTCAAAATTAAGTCCTCAGATATCACCATATGGGATGTCTTTTTGGGAAGGCTTAATGACTTACAACTATGGTGTGATTGTCATTGAACTGGCCAACATTATTTTCAATATTTTCAGTAAATGTGTTTGAAGTTTACAGAAATAAGTCATCACCTCTACTTAAAATTGCTACTTAGTAAATTTCATGTGAATTTCTTGGCCAAAGTTAGCAGTAAGATCTCTCGTACTTGAAAGTCAAGCATTATTTTATTGGCAGGCCATCATTTGGAAATATGTTGTGCATTTAAGTGTAATACCCACCTACTGTTTGTTCCTTTTTGTGTCATTCCTTATTAGCAGTAAACTTTAACCCCCCCATGTATTTCTGCTGCAATGCTATGTAGCATTGTTTACCACAGAATTTCAAAGCATTTTCCTGTCCTTGGCATAACATTGGCAAAGTTCTTGTAATGAGCTGCTTCAGTAAAAGAGGAATGCATAGAAGCCATTGTGGTAACCAACTATGCTGCAGATGGAGGTTGGATATGTGTTGGAGTTGGACAGACTTGTACCTTCTGTGCACTGTCAAATGGGGAGCCATTTTGGAACAGTTTTACTTCCAGCTTTGCTCTGTTTCTTCCAGGTCAAATACAGCCCTGTCCTGAGTGTGCCATGTCTGCGGGACTACAGATGCTTGGTGCTGCACTGGGGACACTGGGCTGGCTGGGTGTTATCGTGGCCTGTGCCCTTCCATTATGGCGAGTGACTGCCTTTATAGGCAGCAACATTGTGACTGCACAGATCGTCTGGGAGGGCTTGTGGATGAGCTGTGTGGTGCAAAGCACTGGCCAAATGCAGTGCAAAGTCTTTGACTCTATGCTGGCGCTGCCTTCAGACCTCCAGGCCTCTCGAGCCATCCTTATTATTGCTCTCCTAATTGCTGTTGTAGCTATAGTTGCTAGTGTAGCTGGGGGTGAATGCACAAACTGCTTGGTTGAAGGTTCTACCACCAAAGCTAGAGTAGCTACAGGAGCTGGGGTTTTCTTTCTCATTGCTGGCGTTCTGAGCCTTGTGCCTCCAAGCTGGACGGCCCATGTGGTCATCATGGACTTCTACAACCCTTTGGTGGCCCAGGCGCAGAAGAGGGAGCTGGGGGCTGCTATCTTTATCTGCTGGGGTGCAGCTGTGCTCCTGGTTATCGGTGGAGGCCTCCTGTGCACATCTTGTCCTCCCACTTCAAGGGCAAGAGCTGGCCATTATAAACCAGCATCTCAAACCAGAGATCGTGGTGCCTTTGTCTGACTGAGGTGTTCACTGGTCTAGTGTACTGATTTGGTTTTTAAATGTTTTATTTTTGTAAATAAAAGTATCTTAATACTCTTGTGTTCAGTATGGCAGTGCTAATGACTAGCAATGGCATCACCTTAATCATTTAATTCAGTCTTTGGTATGAATTCGGGTGTGGGTTCAAGTTAAATGTAAACCAAACGTGGATGATATCTACATAATGGCATACAATGTTCTTGGCTTCAGGTCACACTCTCAAATGATTCTTCAGAGGGTTATTTAGTAAAGAAAATGGTGTATATAGAACCATGAAAACACATCTTTGCATGGTGAAATGGTTTTCAGACTGGAGAATGCTGTAGATGGTGCTATATAACCTTTTTGAGATTTCTATATAGCATCAAGAATGGTTCTGCTATTATCAAACCTGTAACAATAGTGCTAGATGGAACCATCTACAGCATTCTCCATTGATCTGAAGAACCATGCAAATGTTTTACTAAACCTTTTTAAAGCACACTCTAAGTGAGTCACTTAAACTTTGTTCAAAAAAGCATGCTTTCAAGTGTTTGTGGTGGGTTTTTTTTATCTTAAATTGTTTTAAATTCCTTACAGCTCAAAGAAAATCATGCTGGTGAATGACAGGGGTGAAAGTGCTTTTTATCCAGCAGGTGGTAGTGTTGAACTTTAATATCTTGGTAATATTCTTACTGTTGGCTAAATCATGGAAGTATTTTATGATTGTGGCTATAATCAGCTGGTTATAATTTGATCTGCCTGAAGTGAGTGGGGCGGGGTGGTTACAAATAAAAAAAGCTGTTTCAAACGTTGCTCTCTGAAATTGTACTTTGATGGCGTGTGTTCATTTTGAGTTGATCATACAAAACCCTGCGTAAAGGGAATAAAAGCCCTGAAAGTTTATGTTCACCAGCTACAAACTTTACCTCAGTTTAATAGGTACGCCTGTGTACATTCACTGACCTTATCAGGTGCACCTTCCTGAGAGGTGCTCTGTCAGTTTGCAATTGCTGACTGTAGCCTGTCTGTTGCCACACAATTTATCAGCTCCTCTCTAGCTAATCTATCAATAGAAACAGATCATAGGACCACGGCTGGCCAGATATTTGTTTGGGCCATTCTTAGCACACCAGTGACCCTAACATGTGAGTTGTGCTAGAGCGGTATTGGTGTGTCAGTGACAGTGGTTTTTCAACATGCTGTACTACAACTGGCCACTTCATTAGAAATACTTGTCCAGTGGGTGTGGTTATAAAATATAGCTCTATAGGGCATGCACAATTTTGTTAGTCATTCTAATAAATGGTCAGTTTCTCAACTGTGAGGTAGTTTAGGATGTCACTGTATTAAGAATGGCCCACGTCCTAAATATTAGCTAAGGGGTGGTCCTGCTGGGGTATATGTTGATAAATTGTGCAGTAACAGATGGGTTACAGTTAGTAAGTACACTCACTGAGGACTTTAGTAGGAACACTTCTTTGTATCTATGCTCCATTTTGTCATTTAATCAGCCCTGCTACCATATAGGAGCACTTTGTAGTTCAACAATTACAGACTGTAGTCCATCTGTTTCTCTACATCCTTTGTTGGGCCCCTTTGTCCCTGTTCTTCAATGGTCAAGACCCTCGAGAGCATGTATTATTTGTACTTTTTTTATTAACACACACTGCCACACCACCGCTATGTCAGTGTCATTGCCGTTGTGTGAATGATCCACCACCCAAATAATGTTCTGTGGTGGTCCTGACCTTTGAAAAACAGGGTAAAAGGGAGCTAACAAAATATGCAGAAAAACCGATGGACTTTTTCGACCTTATTTCCCCTTACACCATCTTGTTTGTTACTTCATTCTGTTAACTTGTTAGCAAATTAAGAGCTATGAAAATAGAACAAAAAAGAAGGGGCGTGCACCACACTCAAACAAGCAATTATTTTATAAGTCAATGTATTCTGTAAGACTGAATTACAGAAGTTGCTTAGCTAGCTAATTGGCTCACTGAGGCAAAGTGCGTTCCTATTGAAAATCTGCTCCTTTTTGTTCCTTGTATGACCTTGGGAAACCTTTCATAGGTTACTTTAATGTTTCATATTAAGGTAAGACGTATCGTATAAAGCTAAATAAAGGGCCCAGGGAACACAGGTACGCTCCTGCTACAAGATAAGCAAGATGTGCACATGAGTATTTAGTCACTTTTAAAGTGTTGCTAATTTGCTAACTGCTTTAAAACAACTACTTTTGTGAGGACACTGAATCTCTACTGCAGTTCGAGTGTATGAGCGTACATAAACTCCAAATAAAAAAGACGGCAACCTTTAATTAACAAAATGAAAATGTGATCTGCATCTTACATTAATTACCAATATGACAATTACTATGTAACATCACCAATATAAGATGAACCACGCTTGAATAGGTGGATAAGGTTGAGCTCCAAGTATGTCAGACACTGAAATAGAAAAACAGTCACAGGCAACAGTGGCAAAAATCATGACAGCATGCCAAACTAGTAAAACTGCCTCAGGTAACAAGAAGAGTGGTTGCAAATGGAGGCTCACTGTCAGCAAGAGACGGACACTTAAACAGGGCAGCTGCCGAAAAAACAGTGAAATGCTCAGAAACTCATAAAGAATCTTGACACCCACTTGGTCTGTTTATTAATACTTACAGAGGTCAATACTTTCAGTCAATGTAGTACTCATGATGGAGCAGCCATTGTGAAACAAGCACAAAAATACATATTCTAACAATGACCACATTCATGGACTACAGACTATGATGTTTGGTGAAAGCCTAAGAAGGTGTTTAGCCAACACTGCTTGCTCCCAACTGACGAACATGTCGGCAAGAATTTACACCTAGTTTTTCCACTTATCCAGATGTAGTCAGTCAACTAAGACATGTTTGGTGGCAAAATTTTGCTTATTTAGCTTAGCACTGGAGCCGCAAGGCTAATGTTGCTAACAAACTAGTATTGCTAACACTACACGTCAATAGTCACCCAAATAATTTCCATAAATGCATCCACAAAACATCTCTCAACCAGCCCATTCAGGCCTTCATTAAGACTTAATGTGGTTTAGAACAGTGGTTCTCAAACTGGTCCTCAGGGCCCCCGAGACGATCCCCATTTTCCTTATGCATAGTGAGTTAGGTTGGAGCACAAATATGGATTCCTGGTGACCCTGATGACTGGTTTGAGAACACAGCATGATTTACTGTGAGCTATAAAACTGAACGAAACTTCACCATGTAGATTAACACCGCTGCTGTGCCGAGTTATGACTCAACAACAGACATCCTGAACATAAACTAGAACCCACATGATGTACGTAAAAGTAAAGTCGGATTTGATGGGGGAGCGTCAAAATTCGGCACAACACCCTTTGTCTAAAATGGCTGCCCACTGCGTTCAGCCACGTTTTGTTAATTTTTATAGTTCATAATAGCAGGTTGGGAAGTTTTATGAATGTATTTACAGAAAGGTTTGGGTGACTATTGAATTCTGGTGTTCGTTAGCTACATTAGCCTCATAGCTCCAGTGCTTAGCTAAAGAAACAAAATTTGGACACCAAACATGTCTCAGCTGATTGACCACATTTGGAGTAATTGGAAAATTGTGTAAACTTGATTTTTTGCCGAACCACGCCTTTAAGAGAGTTGCATCTCATCCATGTCCAAGTGTCCAAAAGAGTACATTAGTGAAAAGAATGGCTCAGTTCCTCTCTTCTATTGGTCTAGAGTTACAATACTGACCAGTCATGGACATCTGCCCGCTCATGTACACAGGATTTGGCAGTCAGTTCTCCAAGTGTGTTGAGCTGCCTTATAATGTTCCTTGAGCAACAGTTCAAAATTATGTGGTGGCTGGTTTAACAAGTTTGCTTTCATGCACCCAGACTAGCTGACACAATATTACAGTGGAGATTCATCAAGACAGCTGTGAATTGGTGCCAAAACTGGTGAAATAATAGCTCCAAAAAAGGGTAATTTTTTTAAGGATGGTCAAATTCCTTAGAATTACTCAAATCATGTATATCAGTACTCCAAGAAGGGTTGAACTGTTCCATAGACTAAAAGCAGTTCAACTCCTTAGTATTCATTTATTTATTAATTGATGCACTTCTGTTTTTCTACCCTCTGCAGCACTGATTGTGAATCATATGAGCTGAGAAAATTCCATTTTACGTCCCTGAGTCCCCAGCCTGACCTCAAAAATAAAACTTTATTTTTACCAAAGTCTCTATTGGAAATGATTTCCCTGGGTATCCATCAATGTCACACCCAAAAATGACAGTGTTCCACACGCTTCACCGGTAGTTTGTACAACACAGCGGGAGAAGTTTCTGGAAGGCTTTTTTGAAGTCCTCGTTGAAGATGGTGTATATAAGTGGGTTGATGAGTGAATTCAGGTAGCCCAGCCAGGTCAGGAAGTCTGCAAGAACGGCTGAGATGCTACAAGAAGGGCAGGTGTTTACGATGACCTCCTTGAGAAAGAAAGGCAGCCAGCAGATTACGAAGGCCCCGAGGATGAGGCCCAGCGTCAAAGCTGCACGTCTCTCCCTGGCCCCAGGGGCCCTGCGGTTCCTGACCATCCGCCCTGTGTTGGGCGCAATCCTGACTCTGTCTCCATCCGTAGACGGGTCAGAAAAAGACTTTTCGGTGGGGCTGAGCGTGTCTGGACTGAGAGGAGCCTCTCTTTCCGAACTCAACATGACGCTGCTGACTGTTTGCTGCACCAAACGGCTGCTTCCTCTTCGGTTACGGAGTGTCTGGGCCGCCCGGTAGATCTTGTAGTAGAGCACCAGGATGAGGGTGAGGGGGATGTAGAAAGCACCAAATGTGGAGTAGACTGTGAAGGCAACATGGTCATGCTCTATCAAACAGTCCATAACCCCAACTCCATTACCACCACCTTCTTCTCTTATATTGGGAAATTTCCTCCACATGAGCGGAGGAAGTGAAACAAGTACAGAAAGCACCCAAAGGACCACGATAGTTGTGACAGCACGTCTGGACGTGCGCTTCTGAGAGTAGGCCACGGCATCAGTGATGGCACGGTAACGGTCATGGGCAATGGCAGCCAGATGTAGGATGGAACAAGTACAGCAGGTAACGTCCACGCCCAGCCACAGGTGGCACACGATTGGCCCCAGCACCCAAGCCTCCTCTGCTATGTAGATGATGCTGACCGGCATTACCAGCACAGCCACCAGAAGGTCAGTCACGGCCAAGGAGCAGATCAAGTAGTTGGCTGGCTGGTGGAGCTTGCGGGTGACCAAGATAGCGGTGATCACCAGGGAGTTGATGATGGTGGTGACCACAGCCAAAACTGAGAGCATCAGGGAGAGCAGGACTTTACCAGGGCTGATCCGGCCAACCAGAACATCAGAGAGTTCCACAGAGGAGCAGTTCAGGAGATCCATGTTGTTTTAAAATGAAATTTGACTGGTGTATGAAATCTGAAAAGGAATTAAAATAAATAAATATAAGCATAAACAAATAAATAATGCAAATCACTATGACTGGAGGATTTTTAGTACAGACATAAAAGAGATAAAATGCAATGCAATTAGATTTTCTAATCTAATGTCAATTTTCTGGACAAAAAAACAGGATTAACCTTAGAAAATGTTTCAAAAAGCAAATACACAAGGCAATATCTGTGAAGCATTATTTTGTAATAACAGACATATCCTCAAAGGATTTGCTTAATGCATCTCATTTTGCAGGCTAATGGCATTTTTTGTGAGAAGGAATTGTACTATTAGCAATTACTTGGGGGAAAGCTTTTTCTTTTTTCACATCCAGCCAATCTTTTGTTATCGCACATTTAACTTTGACACATTTGATCATTTGTAAGGGAGCACAGTGTCACTCATGAACTGAAGTGATTCACCATCTTTGTACATGTCTGTACATAATAAGATGAAATGTTTTAAAGGAATGTATCATTTCCTTTCAAGTGTCCTTCGAGCAGTGACCCACTGGATTCTCCACAATACAAAGTTTAACTTACTCTAAACCAAAACAGTTTATGCACTCTGCACAATGCATTATTACATCCTGTGTATTGCATTTTCTAATTCATGAAATTACACACATACAGTTTTTTTGTTTGAATCTTTGCAGAATACAAAGAATGACCCATATTCCTCCAGCTCCAGAATGTTAAAATCTGTTCATTAAAAAAATCTGCATTTCAGCATGACAGCACTGAGTCATTCTATCAACTGCACGTGGTTCCACTTGGAAGCCAGCATGATATACGACACTCATGAAGTCAGCTGACTCACCACTTTCCCTCCCACAATAATCTAAGTGTTAGATAAGACTGCATAACCAGAGCACAATTACCAAGTTTCATTTGCAGTAAATCAATATTACAGTAACTCATGGGGCATGTAATTAACTGCCTTTGTCTCAATATCATGCTTAATTGAAGCATTTCAAGAAAGTACAAGCCTTTTGCAATATAGCGGAAAACACTGAGATTCACATCTCAAAAAAACATCAAGCAATAAATTTTCAAGTTTAAATTTAATGTTTGAGTATAGATTGTTACTTAGAAGGCTCATTTCATGGAAAACATGTTTTCTTAAAAATAAGAGTTCGATCTATTAATATAAACATTGTTAAAGTTTCTAAACTTACCATTCACTCCCTACTACATATGGTACATATGGTTGATATATGGGAATTGAAGCCCTATTTAAGCTTGATTAGTTTTCCCTTTGGAGGAGCTATAATTTGAGTGATTACTGCTGAGATCCTTAATTTTAATCCAGTGCAAATCTGCCATGTCCATCATTTTTACAAGCTTGCTAAGCAATCATTCTGGAGGGAATTACCTTATATAGCCCTATTCGTCCAACAGGACTGAAATTGCTCTGCCTTGTGAGAGGTAGATATTTTATTTCATTATCACTCTAATTAGCCCATCACCAAAAATGTTTTAGACTACTCTATAAAAAAAGGAGCTCAGCACAGCTCCTTTTGAAAACAGGGCTAATGGAATCTAAAACAGAAGGAGAACGAAATGAAATATTTAAAGGTACCTCTCACAAGACAAAGCGATTTTTGTCCCGTTTATCATCATTTATCAAGTTAATTGAGCCCACTTTACTACTTTAATGCTGTTCTATCTGGTTTCAAGTGAAAGTTCTCTTTTGTAGTTTGTTTGTTTGGATCCGTTGGATCCAATCTTAATGCCAATGTGAACATCCAGGCTATGACAAATACTAGATACTTAAAAGATACATTATCCTGTACAAATCAGCCAGTTGAATCTCTTACAAATGACATTACCAGACCTCCTTTGGTAAAACGAATTCAGCTCGAATAGGGCATAAACTGCAAATGCTGCCTCTTTTGAAGTCAATGTTTTTGTGATATTACAAAAACCATAGCATACAGTGGCCTCAAAAATATTTTAACATTTTAACCACTGGTAAACTTTAATAATGGTTTTTAGGTCACTTTATAAAATAGATTACTTTATAAAATATAATAATATTATAAACAAAATTATATTTATTTTAGAGAAATACTTCTAACACAATCTATTATTGCTGGTGGACTCCTTGTATGAAGAAATCTTGGAGAAGAATTCCAACCAGAGTTCAGTCAGAGTACTATGAAGCACAGAGGTGGAAATGTCAAAGTCTTGGGCTGTAAAGTCGTGTCATCAGTTTGGACTCATTGATGGGTTCATGAACTCAGAAATGTACAATGCACAAATGAACATTGTGTACAAACGTACAACCCGCAGAAGTCTGCAAAGAACGATGAAACAATAGTGTTCGAAAACACACCAGCCACACCAGAATACTTTGCCCAAATAAAATGCCATTGTGTGTTTAAAATAAAAGCCACTTGGTTTGATATTTTGTTTCCTAAAACAATGAACATCCTACATTTTTCATAATAGCAAAAATGTCCAAATACCATTATATGTCCACATGTTTAGCTTACAGTAGTTTACCCAGCTCATTCACTTTGGAACTGAGATGTCTCAGTAGCAGGCTGCTATTTGAAAGAGGCACAATGCAGGATAGACAATAAAAACAGAGGTCATTTACATATATCAATCTTAAAGGCACAGTAACACAATCAGCAGGTTTACTTCTAAAGTGTAAATACAGGTTGTTAAATAGTCATGCTAAACCTTTCTTTAAATAGTTGACTTTAAGTTAAGCCATCCTTGTATGTAATTTCTCAGTATACTGTGAGATAAAACAATATTTGTTATGTTTGTTGTCCACATCAAGTCCTAGCACGTTATAATCTTTCCATTTGTAGTGATACCACGTCAATGGCTGAGTCTTATGTGTTTAGAGGAAATCCACCAGCCTTTCCAGCCTAGGAAAGTCTGAATTACCTACATAGTGTTCACTGCAAAAGTTTCTAGGGTACGCTGTGACATCTTAGGTCCAGGACTCACAGTCTCGCAATGTATAACATGATTTTGAGATGCATCTGCTTCAGTCACACTGGCATTTGCGTAGGCTAAGTCATATACATTCAGAACAACCTTCGCGGGAGACAGTTCCTATCAAATTTTCAACATGCTGTATTAGTTCGCCCTCCTTCTCTCTCACTCGCTCTCTCTCTGAATTTTACCTTCTCACACAGACACAGGGACCTCAATATTTAATCCTCTTACAACTTCACACTTTCTACATCTGCACCCCAAACAGGTTCTATCAAAACTGGGACAGTTTTGCTCAGTCGTTTCAGTTAAATTAATGTTGCATTTCCAAAATTGAACAGTAAACAACATTTTAGAGGTTACTGCCAAAACCAGAATTAGACCTTCAACAGCTTATTCCTCAGAGTAATTATGGTACCAGCACAGATCAGTAGTCCAGGTTTTATCAAAGCACACCTTTTACAACCACCAACAGATGCTACAGTTGCCCTGTCAATCAAAATTGTTCCCACACTAGTTTAGACGCTCGTTCTGTGGAGTGCTGCAGAAACACCCTGATGATAAGATGAGATAAAGTGGAAAAGCAGCAGGGATGGATGGAGAAAGCTGCCGCTCGCAAAGCCAAGCCGCGCCAGCTAGTGAGATCACGATCCGCTTGCTCTCCCTCCTGCCAATCACTCTTCTTACTTCCTGTGCCTTGGAGAGCCGGATCACACTGCTCTAATCAGCCTCATTAAGAGTAGTCTGCAAGTATTTCTTCTGGCTTTTTTTTCTTTAACTTCCGTTAATTCGTGCTTGCTGATGTAATCACCTGATGTAATGATTTTATGTCTGACATTTCCAGTTGGCCCCAAGCTTAGGTTAAAACTGAAGCAACTCATCATAAATGACACTGAGGCATGGTTACATTTCAAACATTCTTGCAACACTGACAAGCTTCAGAAAAAGTGTTGTGTCACCGACCTTGAAGTCCACAAAGACGGAAGGTTTTTATCTGTGCAAGAACTCACAAGGACCCCAGAGAACACGTCGAGCTTTCATTCTTTATGTTGTGTTTAGGTGTTTGATAAATGACAGCATTCTCACACCTCATAACAAGAGCAGATGTTTCGTTATTACTTTCGTGATTCCCTCATTCTGAGGGTTCACACAGAGGTGGGACTGTGTATCTCTCAACAATATGTTCCTTTATCCCTGCACTTAATAGGCACATACGCGTACACAATTTGCCTCCAAGACTTTTAAATCCCTGGCCATGTAGCCTGCCAGACATTGATTCCTCTCCTCAAGGAAGGCCACAAGAGTGAAAGTAATTACAAAGAGAATAAATACATAAATTCATGACTTTTTGAGGCTTATTTTTCCTCCTTGTGACTCTCTCCCTAAGCGAATGCTGTGTTCAATCAGAGGGTACTTATCCAGAGTGTTGTATTCACTCCTGTTTTTGTCAGATAGCATGCGTGGTTGCCATACACACTGACTGTGTAAAATGTTTTGTCCTTCATCCCAAACAAATAGAACTAAAATTAAACAAAAATAGACAAAAAAGGTATGTGAGACCAAAAAACATTGATTTGAAACTCTAGATTTGAGACATGAAAGAGAATTATCATGAACTCTTGAAGGTTGAACAAAAATCAATTATGTTTGGCTGATCATAGGTGACTGAAATAAGGGATGCAAAAGGTGTGCTTCAAGCCCTCTCTGCAGTGAATGGTTCCTTGACTATTAACAGTTGGCCTCATTTTGCCATCCCTATGAAATGAAGCCAAATCCAATCCAATATTCGTGGTGGGAAGTCTCAACGCTGACTCGTAATGCAGATTACTTTTTCATCACAACTTCCATGTGAGTTTTTCACTAAAGTAAAGAATTTTAAGTCTTCAAACAAACACACCTTATATAACCAGCCGAGGGAGGTCATGGTATTCTTTTACGATTACTGTCAGGGAAGGAAAACAGCAGAATGAAAAGTGAGAGTTTTCAGAAGCACTTCGCCAGATGCGCAAGTGACTAAGAATCTGTCACACTGGGGCTGCCAGTGCAAACAGAGCCAAAAGGCCCTCTGGGTGTTGAGCTGGTGGCAAAGCCCCAGGCTGTCAGCAGTCTGGCAGCAGTCAAATGAAGCTGCCCCTTAAAAGCTGATTCAGGACCAGCTTTTATTATTCAAATCCCGTCTTTAATATTATGCGAGAAATGGCAAAAATGTACCTATGATGAGCACAAAAGGGACACATCAACCTAGTGACTGGGGTGGAAATGTTTTAACAGCTCTATAAACACATGCTTTCTCTTATCTGAACCTGAGTCCAATGGGACTCAACAGATGGAGCTCTGCAGGCATCTAGAATCCAGACATGATAGATAATGGGGCAATGACCAAAGAATCAGGATTTTTTCACATCTGAAATTCAGTCCCTTGGCGTAGATGCCTGCAAGTTTTGTTAAGGGTCTACCGCATATGTTTTGGTGTTACACATAACACATAAAATAACTTCTTTCTGTCAGTACACTCCAAATTATGCTAAGTTGTTTCACTGAGCACACAATAAATGTCTCTTTGCTTGGATATATGATCTAGGAAAACTGCACCTTTACTTTTGAGCCAAATCTGGCCTTTACCTTTAAGAATATACAGCAGAGGTCATCAGTTCCAGGCCTGAAGGGCTGAGTCATACATAGATTGGTGATTTCCCAGCTCTAACGCACCTACTAACCTTGGTAACTAACAGAATTGTAAGGAATTAGCAGTTCAAGCTACTGTATCATAATGCCTGGTATTTTGACCTAGCATCTTGTTCCCAGGTCTTCAGAAGGCACCATAAGATGGTTTGTTTACTTAAATCACCCGGAACATTCCCACAAGAGTCTACAAGGCCATCACTGAAAGCAGCACCACTTCTACAGTCATTTATTGTCTGGTTTGCCTCCGGAGCTGCATTCTCTATGGGCAAACCACAGCAGTTTGACAGTTCACAGAGAAAATGATCATTCACCACCTCCACTTGGCTGAAGATCTCTTACAAACATCCGGGGTAAAGCAGTACTTGTGCAATATCGCCACTCGTCAGTAAGCTTCTTAAGCCCATCAAATCCAGAACCAGAAGGCACCTGAACAGCGTATTTGGCAGTGTTTGTATCCTCTGCAAACAAACAATCACAATCAACAGACACCCCCCTCTACACTGACAGACGCTAGTAAACTCCTTTCATTCTTGCCGCTCTAAACTTCCATGCAGAAATGATGTATTGAACACACACTCAGCAAACAATGAAGCTTACAGAGGTGCATTTGTATTTACAGTAGTGCTGGGCAGTATCACACTATTTGTCAAATATATCATGGTATCACAATATTTAAGCTGATATTAGATGGCATTTAAGCTTGCATTAATAAAGCTGAACAGAAATTGATTAATCTGTATTATTTCCATGATTTACAAAACGCATAATTCAATAGTTTTAAAGAAAGTGATTCAGAGTATTTTGATGTGAAATGAATAACTGAAGAGAAACTTACCAAATGTATCTTACTGTTAACCGGGGAACAAAAACTGCAATGCAAAAGTAGCCATTTTATTCACTCTACAAAATGCCCAGTGAACCCACTCATGTCTTCTCATGTAATATGAGTATGTCAAGTTGAAAAGAAGCAAAATAGTGGTGAATTTGAATTTTTTTCTGAGACTATTTGCCTTAACATGTACCTCTCTGCCACTGATGTATTGTACAAATACATATGCGTCATAGAAATGTGCTAAAAAAAAACTACAGTAAACAATGTGTCAGTCATCAGGCAGTGTATTTATAACAATTCCTTATGGTTTTGGGGAATACGCTTTTGTGAGATAGCTTTTAGAGATGGTGAGCAGACAGAAACAGCTTTTCAGAAAAAACATTTAAGCCTAATATTTATTTAGTTTTTATGTATTTTGAACTTTGTTATCTATCAATCTATTTGTGATCTACCACTAAAACTACGTTACAAAACATTAAAGTCAGTTAAGGTAGAAAACGCAAAGAAAAAGGTTTTAAAAAGTGCAGTTAGCAACAGATTAGGACAAAAATTGAATATTCAATTGAAAAGAACACAACAATTTAAAAGATTAAAAAGCTAAATGTAACAAACAGTGAACAAGCAAAAATTAAATACATTTTTTTTTGTTTTTTTTTACCCCAAGAGTGACACTGTCCTGTACCCATGCATTAGTACTGTAAACAATGCAGTACTGGCCTGCAAAAATGATGGCCTGTTTGCGTACAATCTGCCATAATGTATGTCATTCATAAGTGTATCAGCCTTAACTTATGTTATCGTTTAATGTATTGTCCTAAATGGACTGCTTTATGACAAATAGCATAGTCCAGAACATGTCATGTACTGGCAAATAACAGCTATTCTGTTTCATTCGAAAATATGTAACCACAACACAAGGTGTCTGACTGACTGCCATCAATCAGGATAATCTCCTCCCCTCTATTAAAACTGGAAGCGGATCAAATAGGCCCTTGCCCTTCACCTTCAGAACTGAAGAGGGTTTGGCCAGCTCTGAAACAGCTCCATGACGTTCAATTAGCCAGAAGTAAGTTCAACACTTAATTCAATTTTTGTCAGAGCACTTATTACATTTCATGGTCACGGCATTCATAGCAGGTCTGTGAGTCAGCATAACGAACCTAGACACAAGGCTAGAACCTTGACTAGAATACACTTAAGTTCAGTTTGAGTTTCCAAGACCACCAGAACGAACACTTTGAAACGAATCCTCAAAAAATTATCCAAACTCACTTCTGTGCCAGAGGCAGCTTGCGTGAAATACAAACAGTTAAGTCTGCGAGACAGTTTTATCACTATTTATTTGACTCATTTTCACAGATTTCTCTATTTCATAACCGCATTCGGGAGCGAGGCATGTTTATAACCCCAGCCTCCATATAGACGGCATGCGCAAAGCAGCTAACGAGGGCTGCTCAGATCAGACAGTAGAGTCTTCACTGAACACGCGTATATATACACACACACACATACACACACAGAGTAGCTGTGTGTGGGAGAGACGATTGTCTTAAGAGAGTGGGAGCAGAGAGGGAGTGGAGCTGATCTGCCAATCAAAGATGAAACGTTAAGAATTCAAAGCTATTGCCTTGTATTTCCCCGCATCGTTTTAAAAACTGACAGCACTGAATAAAAATATTTGAGTATCTTTTTTATTAGGGAATACAGCCCGGGAGACTCTTTATGACTAATAAATAGCATTTGGGAAACGACAAGATGAGTAAATGTCTGGCTATACGCCACACAAACATGCAGTACATGAGGAAAGACAGAAATAAATAGTATAGATGCTGTTGAATGTATTATTGTCATATTGTGGTTTGCTAAAGGACATCAAACATTTTGTTTGACTGTAACCTTGTGAGATGAAAGATGAAACAGCACTGCCAGCACGTCTCCAAAGGCAGAAGAAAGCTAACTCATCATCCAGAGCACCTCAAGGCTGTTATCTGTCATCAGTAACAGAGCTATGTACACTTAATGGGCATCTTTTCTCAAAGTACCTTGCTGAACTTCTTCATTCAAATCAGCCGCAACAGAGTCCGCTGCCAACCCATTTTGGCAGCAATGCAGTAACTTAATCAGAAGGAAGATTAGGGCTTGCCTTAAGTCTGCAGCTTCCTGTTACCATGGCAGATCAGGCCATACTTATACCAAGTTATCCATCTCTGGCAGCATTAGCTAACTTATCTCAGAGCTTGTCTTGCCTAAGTCCTTGCCTAAGTGATTTCAGTCTTCTTGCGTGTCTAAAGAGAGACACCTCAAAAACATACACATATTATGTAACGTGAGCCTCTTGAGTCTCAAAGTGTGGCATTTTGAACATGACATATGGTGCAGCCCATAAGTAACTGGACAGTGACAAATATTTGATGCTCTGACATAAAATGTAGAATATTTGCTTTAATGTGAGGATATTTACTCACAGGGGAAACAATTTGCACCTGCCATGTGAGCCAATGAGTCTTGTTACCAAAATCAAGAATTTTTAGGCAGAATTATAGAAACATGTTCACTGTGTTTACATTGTATTTACCATTAACAACCACCTTCAGTATGGAGAACCATTTAGCTGTTGCTTGTTGCTATGAGTGCTTTTGGATATTGTATTTTCTAAATAAATTATGTGAAAAAAATGAACTTGTGGTGTCTGCATGTCATGGAAACTGACGACGTGCTCAACAGAACATTACATCCTTCTCAAAAACAAGTTTTTTCTTTTCTTGTCTACAGTCATGGTTCTCCAAATCTTTTTTTTTTTTTAATGTCAGCACATCCACTAACAACAAAGCCATATTTTAGAAAACAGCTATTGTGGCAGACTACTGTGAAATTCTCTGAGTTCTAGCCAGAAGCTGTTACCTGACATCATGTTAGCTACCACAATAGTAACGTTAAAGTTAAATTAAGGTAAATTCAAACAAAATCCGATTTGATGTGATTAGTTCAGCGTCTGACCAAACAGGCTCTGGATCTGGTGACATGTTGTTTTGTTACAGAAGGTGGTCATTGGTAATTGTGTGAAAATTTGGTCTCATGGTTTGTTAGAAGGGGAGTTTGACCAGCCCTCTGGTAAATTTATACACAGTAATATATTTTGCAATCCCCTGTACTCAATTTAAACACCAAATGTTATCTGTTGAAAGTTGATTTTTGAATCTTAGGTCAAGATTCAATTTGATTTTCGGTATTTTGTTAAAAAATATCTTCACTCTACAAAAACCTATACCGATTATTTTGGCTTAGAAAAGTAAAGTTTATTTAAAAATGAGAGATTTTTTAACGTTCTCCTCGTTACCATGAATTAACAAGCTTGCCTTGTACACTTTGATTAGCCCAGAGTGTAAGAAGGCACTCGTTTTGGGGATAACCTCAGCCTTCATCTTACATTTCCTTGTTTATCTTCTCACCTGCTAGTCAGCACACGGCAAACGCATTACCTCTTATGTAACCGTATGTGGACACAGAAAAAGTATTCCATTGACACTTGTGTTGAATGTGGTCCAGATCCGTCTCTGAATGTGGTCTGAGTGATCCGGCTGTAATCCGATCACAATGCAACCTGGGTGTGTTTTCAGCTTTTCATGCTGTCAAGTAAAATCTGATAATGGACCGATCAGTGAATACGCTTGTTGATGCAAGGTGTAAACAATCCCCCAAATCTACATATATCAACATCAACATGTCACAAAGGACAATAAAAATCTATGTTCAGTCTGACAGTAAGAATTTAGTATTTCAGTATCAAGACAGCCAATAAGAGAGGTTCGGAGGAGTCCACAGAGCGTATCACTGATACAGACATTTCTGATTTCTCGATACTGTATTTACATTATTAGGAAAGAATTATCAAAAATGAATGACATGAATTCCAGTCCTAAGCTCCCAAATGTTCTACTAATGCTTTGAGCTTTTTAGCACCACCAGTACAACCAAAAATGCAGCTGCAAAGCACTGTCAGGAGATTCAGCTCTGCAGGCTCTTCTAGGATTAATAGGCTCTCTCGGTGCGGGTGGTGGGTACCAGCGAGAGGTTCCTCGACAGCTGAGATGATGAGAGCTATGCTCCCTCATGAACACTAGCAGGCTCGTGAGTGCACAGCTCTAAGACATTTCAGCTCTCCAATGCTCGGTTCAATGCCAGAATGGAAGAGTAGCTAAATAATTCTCTGTTATCACTGCTGAGGATCTGCTGACACTGTCATATCAGAAATAGCTGGGAACTGTGACTTCTATAGCCCCTCGCAGCTTCTGAACGTGTGTGGGGAGGGATGTGTGGTGGGAGTCTCACTGAGCTTGTTGAATGCAGCAGAACATTTTAACAGCAGAAAATGGAAATGCCGAAACATCCCAGACTCTGAGGTGTCTGTAGGGCCATTAAGGTCCGTTCTTGACACTGATGCGGCTGCAGCAGAGTTTAAAATAGCAGGAAACGTAGATCAGTAAAGAGAGAAAGACCTCATGTAGCCGACACACCTGATGATAAGCAAGTTCGTGCCAACTTCACAGTGTATGGTGGTCAGTTTGAAAGCGAGAGGATGGCTCAGGGAAAGTGTGCCTCTTATCTGGCTCAGGCTGTCAGTACTGAAACAGCATCATCATCTTATTCAAACATGAAAATACACAGCAGTTATTCAAGACTCACCACAGGAAAAAAGATACGAACCCAGCAAAGATGAAGAGCCCCGTCTCAACGGCTCACAAACGAACCTGTGTCGACAAAATCTCTGAGGAGCTGCCAGACGAGGCGTTTTTACCGCCAGTGCGGAGTTGGTATCACGGTTACCCAAAAGTACAGTCTTCGTAAGCCGAGTTAAACTCACATCACACCGTTTCTTCCCTCACAGCATCGTTTCTGAGTAAAAACCACGGCAGCAGAAAGACTTACTGACGTGTTCCGTTACAATTCCGTTACTCCGTCAGGGAGAACGCCGCTCGCGAGCGTCGGAATCCTCCAGCAGCAGCAGCGTTCCATCCGCGCGCGGACAGCGGCAGCGATTTGGCGCTCAAGCTGAGGGCGCGCGCCGAGGGGAGGAGTCTGAAAAGGCGGGAAGAAAAAAAGAGTGGCTGGATGAAAAGTAAACTAAACCTCGCTGTGAATTAAAGGCTAATTTAAAAAGTCAGAACATCATATTTGTTGAAAGTCTACTCGCGTTCTGGTAGCTTTAAAAAAAAACTAAATAAATTATGTACACATAAAAGAAAAAATCCCGTGCCTGCGGCCACCAAAGGCTGTACAAGGATGGGCAAATGAATGACCACCCAACATTCAACATTCAACCAATAAGGATAAGATGTATGTGCTTGCGTTTATGTGCTCGTCAGCCAAACAAGACAAGGAGGCTCTACTTGTCTGTGACTCCTGTTAATGAGAATGGAGCTGCAGCATAGCCACAAACTAGTGTGCTTCCAGAGTGGCTCCACAGTTGCGGTGCCAAACCTGTATTTAACCATTTAACCTGTGTTAATCCATCTCAGGAATAACATCTAATTTTCTCTTTAACAAGGTTTCTTTGTTGACAATGTAGTCAATGAGTAACAGGGTTAAGTGTTTAAGCATAGTTTGTGGGTTTAGACCATGTCTCAACGTGGTGGTAGTATGAGGGAAGACTGATTAAGGGAGGGGGAGAACTATGACAACTTGGGCTGGAGTTCTGGGCAGCTTCTGCCTGTAGCTAGAAGGCCAGACTCCCCAAAACTCCAGGATGAACTCAGAAATTGTCCAAATATCTATTTTCAAGAGCTAATTCTTCAGTGACAAACACTGTAGCAGCCTCGGTGGAGAACTTGGTATGGCTTTATGCCAGTGGAATATGGAGCTGGAGTCAGAATCAGGCTGGTCAGATGCTCTAGCATTTGGGTATCTGAGGGATTGTATGGTTAAGTAAAGAAGTTTATCCAGGGTCTAGTTACACTGGCCCGTTGTGTGGTGCTTGGAGTTAGTAGTTTTGCTATTAAGGTTGTAAAATCAGAAGAAAATGGAGCAGATGAATTTGATTGAGTGTGACATGGTGTCATGCTGCTGAACAGACATCCGCGTCTGAACCCCTGATGAGCAAGCCAAGGGCGACAGTGGCAGGGAAAAACTCCCACTGAGGAAGAACCCTTGAGAGGAACCAGGACTCGACAGGGGAATCCAACCTTGGTCAACACCGGATTGTGAAGACTGTGTTAAACATGGCAGGCAAAGGGGTTGGATGAAAGTAAAGCAGATTATATACCCCGAAATGAAATGAACATGGAGCAGGAATGACTGTTGGAAGGTAGTTGGTCCATACAGGAGTTGATGGCCGTGATGACGGATTTCAGAGGGATGTGGACTGGACTACATCTGGAGAAGGAGAAGGCAGACAGCCAGAGGAAATTCAGGAGAGAGAGTCGAGGTCTGTGGCAGAGTGGCTTGTAGCTTCACTAGTGTCTCACAACTGACTGCGAACCTTTCGTCATGGGAACAGCAGGTGAGCGTATGAATTTATAGGCTGTTAGATTGGAAGGAGGGGTTTCAGGCATGTTCTTCCCCCCAAGTTATAACATAACTACATAATTAACATAGATACAATATGTGGTTAGCTAACATCAGTGCTAACTGCAAAAGATTTTCTTGACATGGATTTGTTTGAATTGATCATTTATTTTCAGTTCACGATTTTGGGATCAAGGGTACTTTTAAAGTGACTTTTTCAGGGTGACAATTTATGTTTCTCTTTGTCAAGGGCTTCAGGAAATTTGGATAACTTCCACGTTGAAAATGTGATCTGTAGAACATGTCAGGCATTAGAAATGGATTTGCACATTGATGCATGTATAATAATCCTGCTGAAAAAAACAGCACACACCAGCATGAATTCCATTCTGGCCTATGCTGGTTTATGCCGGTCTGGTGCTGGTTTAGCTGGTCACCGAGCGTATTAACCTCCATTGATGCTGACCAGCACACCAGCATCCAAAAGAAAACATAAGCTGGTCTTGCTGGTGATCAGCCATGCTGATCTATGCTGTTTTTTCCAGGGAACGTTATTAAAATATTTTAATGGCTACATTTCAAGGTAAAGTGTAGTAACAGTCCCCGTGACCCCAGAAGGATAAGTGGCTTAGAAAATGTGTGTGTGTGTGTGGCGTAACAGTGGGTTGTGACAGGTAAAAATGCTAAGTGCTGTAGACAGATTTTATCAATGTTTTAAATATCATATCAGTATTCAAAACACAACATATGCTGGTTTTGATGATGACTAGCTGTGCTGGTCTGTGGTGGTTTTTCCAGCAGGGATGCATATAGGTTGATATGAAGGACACTTTACCCATGTTTAAAATGTCTTTTAACTTTACATACTTATTTGTAAATGTAATATCACACAAATCATACCCTATTCATGGAATCACCCACAAACATGGGTCAATAGGACAGCACACTCAGCAGCTGTCTTAATAACCAATTATTTCCAATATTACAAACAAGGCTCCTACTTGCTTGTATGAGGAGATGTGTCTAAACCTGAAACTCTTCTCCTCCTTTATAATTTCTCTGCTTGAATTCTGTGAATATCAAGTGCAACAGCTTGTTAGTTATTCAAAGAAAAAATGTCAAGGAAAACTAGAGGGGGAAGTTTCTGAACGAACTTTACATCTTCTTGACAAATCTGTTCCTATGAAATACCAGGTGCTTGCGAAGGTGTTGCTGGGCTATTGCTATGGTATCCCAAGTTGTTGCTGAGGCGCTACTATGTTATCCCAGGTGGTTGCTAAGATGTTGCTAGGGCATTGCTATGGTATCCCAGATGGATGCTAGGATGTTGATAGGCCATGCTATGGTGTCCCAGGTGGTTGCTAAGGTGTTGCTAGGACATTGCTAGGGCATTGCTATGATATCCCAAGAGGTTGCTAAGGTGTTTCTGAACAAAATCATGTGATCTCTCCCATCACATGTTTATGACACAGTTTTGTCAATGATACGTAGCAGGTTTCAAAGCAAAGTTTTAAAAAGTAGCTAGGGAAACTATCGAAATATGCTCTGGGCTCTGAGGAACTCAGTCCAACACAGCTAAGATTAGCCAGAGTTATCTGATGTTGGCGAACTAATTAGCTGTGTTGACGTCCACTCATGTCATCATTTAATTTATGACAGTTGTTTACAACTTGTGGATATTTGTTTGGCTGTTTCAAGATAGATTTTGATCTATCAAAACCAATAACTGATCCGAACATAACCGAACAGTGAAACTTTTACCACAGTCAAACATTTACATTGTTCTTACTTTGAGGCCACTGAATATAGGCAAATAAAGAGAGTATGTTAAATATGTGAACTGCAAGTAAACCCAATCAACTGAGTTTGTCAATAAGAGTGCCTACACTAACAATGCAAGGACTGGGCAGTAGACGCATAGGCATGTAGACCTTGCCCACCCATCAGGGAGGCATGCGTCTGGAGCTGGGTAGGTGTTTGTACAGTTTGGAATCAAGCAGACAAATTGGACTTCCCCATGCATGTTTCCATTGGTTGACATACCTCTGCATCATAATCTTTTGCAGCAAAATTTTAAATGGTTTGAACTTTACCAGAATCTAGGCATACCCAACTCGGCATCAAAACTGAAATATATTGAAAGATTTCTGTTTTTGACACTTTGTCAGCCTCTGTAGTGCAGGCACCCTAAATTGAATGTAAGAAGGTTGAACGTCCAATATCATATTAACTCAAACAAATTGAATGTGAATGAAATAAGTAATCACAAAAGTAATGATAGAAGAGTGGTTTTATATGGAGTGCTCCATGATAAAATCCAGTTTTTTTGCAGGGGTGATAATAGGAAAGAAACATCCAAAATGTTTAATTCTTCTAAAAGCTACATCACATTAAGTTATTACATGGAATGGTTATGAATACACTGTCTGATACCTGATGCTTTATGACAGTTTTGGCCTAAATACCTTTTTAAACACTATTTTACCATCATCAATATGACATACACCAGCATCAACGTTGACATACATATCACCATTGCCAGCAAATTTGTCTACAATGCAACTTCAAACCACTTTAATTGACTTCCTTGTTTACATTTTAATGACTGAATTTAATGACTAAATATTTGGTAGAACTCCTCTTTGAGTCAAGTCCAATATGAACACTGGTTGATTATGTCAAATGCATCAAATTACGTTGAATGAGTCAAATATCGATTAAGTCATCTTTATCTGTTTTTCGGTCAGAATTCAGTCCCAAATATCATACTTTATGTTGATTCAGTGTGTTACAGCATCATAGGCAAAGCCAGTTCAAAGCCATTCTTTCATTCAGTTTTCAATAATTACATTTTCAACAGTTCAGACAGTTTGATAAGTTTGATGTAGTATATAAACACTGTTAATGTTCAAACAAACATAAAGTTCAGTCCTAAGTCCATACAGTCCATTGCAAAAACATTCCTTTTTAAATGAATTGTTTTTCAAATGTCACAAAAACCGATTTACTTTTGTATATCTGCCTATTTAGGCTGCAGCAGTTTAGCCTCACCCATTCTTGTCAAAGTTATAAGGAGTGTTTCAGCCAGTTACTGATTTTGGAATGAGGCACAATACAGGGCAGCCAATCAAAAACAGGGCTCATTTACACATGTTAGTCTTAAAAGCACAACAACTATGACAACCTGTTTGATTTTAAGGGCTAAAAAAGTTTGGGAAATGATATGTAGAAAATAATTATGACTGTTTTTTTATACATATCTACACAAATATTATGAGTACAAGGAAAATGTAAGACATTGGCCTATTCAATGAGCCTAATTACAGTATTTTCTTTTACCCATTTAGAGGCACCATCTTAAATTGGTATAGGGAGTTTCTTAAAGCGTACCCTGCTACCTAAATCCACCGTAATACTATTTGAAGTCAAAGCAAATAGCTTCACTCTAAATTTTAGCGCCATGGTTAGATGTTTTAGGCCGTTGTCCAAGCACTGTGGGGGGCCCCGGGCCTGTAGTATATGATTCATAAAGAGTGGCCAGGGAGCCTTCAGCAGACTCTTAGTTATGTAACGGATGAGAGGGTGTCAAACGCATCAGATTATCCCTCAGCCTTGGACATACAACACACACAAGCTGCCAGCTATCCGTTCTGCAGGAGCATGATTAGATTTCCAGACCCATTGTGCACACTTGATGAAGCAGAGAGGATAGAGACGGTGTGTGCGCACACGTGTGGCAAGTTGAGATAATGCATTCTAATGTATGTGCCTGCGTGCCGGGAGCAGCGATGGGGAGAGGAGATTGAGAGGTGATGGAGGGGGTCGGAGCAGCGTTATGAATTTTTGGTGTTGGTGGTTAATGAGGTAAAATATACTGAGGGAGACTGATGAGGTCAAAGTGGCAGGTATTTAACGAGGGACCAGAAGGGGTTAGAAAAATGTTTGGTGTTAGAGAGAGAGAGCAAGACAAACAGACAGTCAGAGACAGACAGAGAGAGTGAGAGGGAGAGAGAGAGAGAGATAAACAGTTGAACAGGTGAGCTGGCACAGGAAGAGAGAAAGATGGTTGGCAGTGTCCTGGCAACCGGGTGAAGCTCTTGCGCAGTCTGTTTCTTTATGCTTTTTCCTTTTTTTTTTCTCCCTCTCACTCAGTCTTCCCTCAAGCAGAAAATTCATCACTCAAGCTTCTCTCTCAAATGCAGATTTGACAATCAGAGGCTTGTGTGACTCAGGAATGTTATTATTATTTTAGTTATTTTTAATTATTTATTTTTTTCTTTATTTTTATCCAGAATTCAACTTTGAAGAGGCAATGAAACACAGTCATGTTATTTACTCCTAGGATCTTTTGTACTGAATCAAATATACATACAAAACTGGGTCTAAACCTGCTCCAGTAGTAGCATTAATGTTGCATGCATAATTCCACACTTGAGTCAATCATACATTGCATAGAATACATAAAATATATAACATATGCTTATATATATATATATATATGTATATATATATATATATATATATATATATATATATATATATGTATATTTACATATATATATGCATATGTATGTATTGGCCACCACAGATCTCCTGGGGCCACCCCTCTAAAACCAGTCTGAATATGCCACTGTGCATTTTTCCAAAGCATTAAAATTTAAAATATGAACCACAGAGTTGTTATTGTAGGAATTAAAGTAGAGTGTTGTTCTGAAGTGATAGCACTGCAGTGGACCAAACAATGCTCCGCCCACAAATGCATTCTTTCATGGCCACTGTTGCTAGGTTGGGCAAGCTTTATAGGATATTGTTCAGAAATTCTAACTCAGTTTTGTTTAAGTGCCTAAATTTAGACTGTTATTCAATTAAAATGGCTTTTGTTTTGAATGTGCCTAAAAGGCATGACAGACTTTTTTTCCTGTTTAATGAACATCAGCATGATGGTGAATTCTTTACTGTTGTTTTCAGCTGCCTAGTTTTGATTAGCTACAACAATGTAGACTAGTTTAACTCAGTAGCATAGTATTTTAAGTAGAAACTCAGTTTCATGTAGCAGCTCCAAATAAAGCATGCTTGAACCCCTCCCCCTTTTGTCTCAAAATAAATAATGCCTTTTTTGATGAGCTGGTTAAATGAATTACCTGCATAATTGATATCTTACATCGATTCAAATCCATTTCAGAAAATAAAAGTTTAACAAAGAAACAAAAAAAAAAAGATACAGCAGTGAAGTGCTGCCACACGGGTGATTATGTTGCCTGGGTTACAATTACTGTGCAGCCAGAAATGCACAAACAGTCCTGCTCAGGCAGATAAGTGGAGCTTTTATAGCTTTTAGCTCCATTTGAATATTTTTTTCAAATCTAACTGTGGATCGTTAAGTCATATATCTTTGGGATTATTCAGAAAGTTTTAATATTTACAGTCAAGTTGCCAGCGCTTTAATAAACAGGCTGCAAAAAGCAGAGGGAAGAGATAAAGGTAGAGTGTATAGTTTTCTGTTTATGGATAATGTGTCTGGACGGGGTGTGTGGAGTCTATATAAATTTGTTATTATGGTACAATTATGTTCCCTGGCTAAAGCTACTGAGATGTATCCTTGAGGGTCACCCCAGTGAGTTTCATAACTTTATTTCTGAGAGGTCAGGATTAGATTAGTTCTAGGTCCTTACAACAAGAAAAATGGAACTGAATGTATATTACTGTTGTAATTAATATCAGATTCGCATACAGAATACCACAATATGAGAATAGCTTTGTTTATAATGGCTTTTTCATATATGGAAGAAAATGGTATGAACTCTTCCAGAAGTGCCCCCACAAAAATGCCCTTTTGAAGGGCACCTCAGCCCTTCAGCCCCTCAGTCTGAGCACACCACTGGTCATAATGTACATGCTGCTTTAGATTTAATGTTATTTTCAATGGTGCATTTTACTGAAGTGATAGAGCCGCAATTATACACATTTAAGAGCTAAGATTCCCCTAGTGTATTTTCTTGGAAGTACCAGAGTCAAACTGATGAGCTGTATGCAGTGTACTCAAGGCACAGTTATGAATGGAAGCTGAAGTGCAGAACACTTAACCGTTTTAACAATGGCTGTCCACCCGTCAGCAGGATGATGATTATGATGATGGCTCATGACAGCTGTAGCCCTTTCAGAATCAGAAGAATGTCTAGACAGCTGCATTTTGAACCGCATAGCACCTAGCTTTCGAACTGGGTGCCATACACATAAGCCGATTTTAATAAAGGATTAGCCTCTTTAATTTGTGTCTGCTCTTATATCGAAAATACAGTTTTCTATAGCTTACTTATAAATATGCAGACATGATATCACTGTGCCTACAGTATAGTGTATCTAGGTCATCCGAATGCAGCAATATATTCTGCCTGCATTTCAGCTTCTGTAATGTTTCTCTATCTGTCTAGATTCTCACCTTGTTAGTAAGAAGGGGCAGGTCAGTTCAATATCGATCTTCCCATGCACACACACAGGCAAATAGGCTGTGGAGGTGCGAGGGGTGTCAGCGCTGGCAGCTCTGCGCCGTACGTCAGGAATACCTGAACAGGTGTTGATACATACACCTTGTTAACTGTTATTTAGAGCATTTCCTCCCCTCAATATGAGCTTGTTTTACTGACAGCTGGGTTATTGCGAGCAACAATCTCGGAACTACATCAAATCCCTGCGTCAAAGTGCAATATTGCTTTCTCCAAGCCTGTTATTTATCATTTCAAAACCAATAAATGGAACATAATGGACTTCTTAGTCCAGTGATGAGCTTTCAGAAGAGGTGCAAAAGTGATATACAGTGTGCCGTTGCACACAAAGTAGTCTTACAGGGACAACTTGTGAATCCTTTAGTGCTGGATTGCAGCGATGTCCACCGCATACATGGATGCACCTCTTCTAAAACCCACCTACACCGTCTGCTCTTTTAACTGTTAATAGATAAGACAAGCAAAACAAGAGTTTAACAGATAAGACAAGCAAAACAAGCTAGCAGGCAGAACTGTTTACTTGGAAGAGGTGATGTTTACTTTTACCGTATATAAAGTGTTCTCCACACACGACACACATCTACAATGCTTAATTGGAGTTTTCTGGGTGGGGGGGCGGCGTTTGGGTGGGGGGGAGTTCAGCCATGTTTACCACCATGATACTCCAAATACATCGGTTGGCTTGTTGTCTGTTGGACAATATTGGGGGACACACCATCACCCCTTACTTCGAGTTTCACATTCACACATTGAATTGGTTTAGAAATTTTATGCTCAGTTTGTTCCAACTCTAATAATTCTAAATTTCCATCCACATTTAGCCCAAAACTTTTATGGTTGTCCCCAGCCAATCTTCATGCCTGGTCCTATGAGACTACCAAACTAACAGGAATGTAAATTAAAGAAAAAATCAAAGGAAAAACTCTAATTTACAGAATGTTCCCCTTATCCCAAGTGTAGTTTATCAGCCAAAACGTTTGGTCTCTAAAGTTTGTGTCTTTAAATTTTCACAAGGCTAATTCATCGAACATGTAATGTGGTCACCAATCATGGTCCTGGAGATCTACCTTCCTGAAGAGGAGAGCTGGTGACCACTGGAGTAATGGATGCTTATGAACATTAGCTGGCATTATGTGAACTGCATGCTTAATCATCACATTCTTACCTCAAACTGCATCAAACTTTTAAATATCCTAAAATAAACTATGACACATTGTTATCTATAAACATGAACACATAAAAACAGTAGCAGTCTTGAAATCTAAATTTATGTCCATATTTTTTGCCACCATTGCCAGTTTCTCTACAATGCCAAACTTCTGGCCAAGCTATTCCTTTAAAAAAGGAATTTTCTTCTGAAAAGAAAACAAACCATTTCTATAAATATATGGAACAAACAGGATTTTCTCAGGGGCTCTCAAAACATGTTGTGCACTGGATTAATGAAAGCTATTTGATGTGTGGTGGTGGTTGGAGATGAAGGTGGACTATTTAAAATCCTGCTCCTGCTTTGAACCTGTTCAAATCCCACATAGCCATGTTGCTGCTATCCACACATGGCTTGTTCGGAGCTGGTGAGATATAGTAGCCCTGTAGCATGCGCATAGCTATCTCTGTGTTTGATCATCATCAAACGATCTTATTGCCCGCACTTTTGCTCATTTGTTTTCCCTCAGCATCCTGCACACCCCCCAACCCCTTTAGTCGTCTCTGTATGTGGGAGACAGAGAGGATAAAGGTGTATGTCAACGTTCCTCTGTTCTCTCTCTCTCTCTCTGTTTCCTCTCTCTGTCTGTTTTCTCAGTGGGCTGTATTAGAGCTCGGTGTGTATCTAGGGCACGGAGAGGGGAGAGTGTGTGTCAGGTACATGGGACCCAACCTCTGAGCTCCTCTTTCATCCCTGTTGACACAGCGCACAATCTCAGAACAGACAGAGAACCAGACGACCTCGCTTTGCACTCCAAAACCTCACTCAACACCAGTGTGTTGGAAGTAGACCACATTTTGTTGTGAACATTTTGGTGCCTGAAAAGTGCACGTGTGATGCCTGCAGAATCTGGGCAAACTTGGATGTATTAATTGTTATTAAATTACATTTTTATTTACGTTTATATTATTTAGATTTTTTTTAAAAAAGTAAATATTAACATTGCATATAAAAAAGAACAAATTATGGGATCACGTAAGTTTTCTATGGCAGTGTAACACACATATTTACGTATGACATTCTTAAAAGCCTTGAGAGCGAAGCACCAGCTAGAAACAATGGAAAAACTAATTTTACTCACCTTTTTCACCTTCAGCCTTCTAACTCAACGCAGAAGCTGCCCAGAACTCAATCCCAAATTCTCAGAGTTCTCTCCCCTCCTGTAATCACACAGTCTCTCCCCTCATGCTACCACCATACAGCGAAGGCACGGTCCAAACTCACAAATATCGATTCCCAATGGTGAAATAAACTGGATGATGTTTTTTTGGGAACCATGAACGCCAAATAGCTCAGGTGAACCCAATATTATACAACAAACATTTAAAAGAGTACAGATCACCCTCTTGCCTTTTTCCACCTTAAATAAACAATCTAAACAGCTAAAGCTCTAGATAAGAGATAATGGATAGATAATAATCTATTTTCAGTGATAACATTGTCACCATGACAACGTTTGCTGGCTACATGCTGTGTTCGCTCGTATACCGCTATGAGGCACAAAATGACTTTTTTTTCAATGCTAACATGTATACCCAGCATTACAATTAAGCAGTCTGTTTTTGTTAATGTGCCTTCAAGACTGATATACAGATGTGTGCAAAAGTTTGGGCACCCAGGTCAAATGAATTTTTGTTGATTTTCTAAGTGAAAATAAGTTAATACATCCTCTACTGAAAGCACAATTCTGCAGATTTTAATGCACAATTACTGTTTATTTCCTTAATATAACATATTTGATAAACAAAAATAGTAAATAAACATAAAATGTGCCCTGTTCAAACGTTAAAGGGATTTTTTACATTTCCTAGACATTTTACAAATGTTAAACTCAGCAAATAAACAAGAATTGTGCACTAAAATGCAGGAAATGCTGTTTTAAATTTTGTCCCCCATAGAGGATGTGTTAACTTCTTTTTATGTGGAAAATCAACAAATGTGACCAGGGGTGTTCAAACTTTTGCATACAACCATAGGTAAATCTTCTCTGTTCTGATTGACTTCCCTTTTTTGGGCCTTATTTAAGTGCCTCAGAGTTTCAATTTGGTCTGAAACACTGCTTATAACTATATATAGCTTATAATGTGAATGGGCTGAGTTTAACTGCTGTAGGCTGAAGAAGTTGATGTGTAAATATATTGCGTTTTGTTATATCATAAAAGCATTGGGCCTCATTCACCAACTGTTCTCAAGAACACATTTCTTCTTAAAACACATTTTTTTTACAAAGATTCTGACATTCACCAATGTTTTCTTATTAGGGATTTGTTCTTAGGTAAGAACAGAATCTACACACCCTCAAGAACACAAGGTGTGAACAATTCTGCGGTTTAAGAACACGTCATGAATCTGATGTAGACTTTTTTCTTAGGACCTTTCGGAAGAATAACTGAAAGAAAAAACATAGGAAGATATTGATGAATGAGGCCCAATGAAAGCAAAATGGGCAGTTTTTTGAAACTTAGTATATATATGTGGACTGTATAGACTGGGGAGAGAAAAGTACATCCAGAAACTTTAAGTGTTTTCAAAAATGGGTCCTCTAGCGTATGGGTCTCTGTTTCTCTGTCCATCTGTCTCTCTCTCTCGCACACACACATACACAGCAGGTCTAAATGAACTCTACCGGCATGTGCCATCTCGGTTCAACAGGACGGGGCTTATAATACCCTGTGGTGCCGCTTGCATGGGAAACAGCGATAAGGATAACAGAAGGACAGACATTCGCACAATATAAGACAAACTCCCGGGTGTTTCAATAAAAGCTTCAGCTTTATCTCCATCTTCAGCTCCTGAAACAAAACCAGGAAAGGTGGATAGATGCACAGACATGATAAACTTGCCATTATATCAGTAATCTGGTGCTTAAATAGTCCAGCAGGAGCTATACTGACTAAACACCGTATGGATTGATACAAAGAGGGATATAGGATTCATAAAAAAAGCCAATAAGGATAAAAGATCTTTGATCAAAGCTTTTTTTTATTAAAAGGAGGGGTGTTCAACTGCAGAACAGGTGCTGTTTTACATCAGTTCAAAGACAATTAGTTTTATAGGTTTCCATGAGCGTGTGTTCGAAGTCAAAGTTGAACGTAAGTGGAGATGTGTGGATATCAATAGGGTTAGAAGTGTGAGCTCCAGCTCCAACTACAAAGCCGACATTGACTGAGCATGTCAATGGACTACAAGCATGTCAGTATTGATGCAAACCCACAGGAAAAGGTTTACATTGACCTTAGTGTAAATCTCTGTTCAAACATTTGAAATCAGTTTTCAGTAATATAAAATTTAGCTGCAAATATATGCATGAAATGATGATTCTGTAACGACTGAGCTATTTAATGAAGTTATAATAAAGGTACCATCTAAAATGCCTCATATTAAAGAGTCATTTTATTTATTAAAATAGTGTATTATAGTACATACACCAATCAGGCATAACATTATGACCACCTCCTTGTTTCTACACTCATTGTCCATTTTATCAGCTCCACTTACTATATAGGTGCACTTTGTAGTTCTACAATTACAGACTGTAGTCCATCTGTTTCTCTGCATACTTTATTAGCCCCCTTTTACCCTGTTCTTCAGTGGTCAGGACCCCCATGGACCCTCACAGAGCAGGTACTATTTGGGTGGTGGATCATTCTCAGCACTGCAGTAACACTGGTGTGTTAGTGTTTGTTGTGCTGGTCTGAGTGGATCAGACACAGCAGTGCTGCTGGAGTTTTTAAACACAGTGTCCACTCACTGTCCACTCTTTTAAACACTCTTACCTTGTCAGTCCACCTTGTAGATGTAAAGTCAGAGACAGTAGCTCTGCTGCTGCACAGTTTGTGTTGGTCATCCTCTAGTCCTTCATCAGTGGTCACAGGACGCTGTTGGCTGGATATTTTTGTTTGGTGGACTATTCTCAGTCCAGCAGTGACACTGAGATACTTAAAAACTCCAGCAGCACTGCTGTGTCTGATCCACTCAGACCAGCACAACACACACTAACACACCACCACCATGTCAGTGTTACTGTGCTGAGAATGATTCACCACCCAAATAGTACCTGCTCTGTGAGTGTCCATGGGGGTCCTGACCACTGAAGAACAGGGTAAAAGGGGGCTAACAAAGTATGCAGAGAAACAGATGGACTACAGTCTGTAACTGTAGAACTACAAAGTGCACCTATATAGTAAGTGGAGCTGATAAAAAAGGACAATGAGCGTAGAAACAAGGAGGTCATAATGTTATGCCTGATTGGTGTATGTACTATGATACACTTTTTTAATAAATAAAATGACTCTTTAATATGAGGTATAAAGCCCCAGAGTGATGGAGCTCCATCCAATACCTTTGTGATAAGTTGGAGTGATCCAGGACTAATCGTTCAACATCAGTACCTGACCTCACTAAAGTTCTTGTGGCTGAATGCAGTCAAATCCTCAACAATGTTCCTAGAAGAGTTGAGTGTGTTACTGCAGGAAAGAGGGGACAAATTCCACATTAATAGTCTCGATTTCAGAAGAAACATCAGTCGATCAGGTGTTTACAAACCTTTGGACATACAGTACTTCTCAGAGTCAGAAAACGTGCATTTAACAGAAAATTAAACAGAAAAGAAACCTCAACAACTGAATGTAATATTAGTTTCTTACATTATTTAGTGTGTCTACCCTTTATTACAGCTTCCATTCTTTTCAAGATACTTGCTTTCAGTTTTCCAAAGAAATCTGCAGGGATATTTTCCACACCTCCAAAGCTTAGTCTTGGTTGCATTTTCTGCTTCTCACAATCCCTTACACATCCAGTGATGTTGAGGTCTGGACTCTAAGGTGGTCAGTACTTTGTTCTGAAAACACCAGCAGCTTTTGCCAAATTTTCTTTTTGTCTATTTCTTTTTCTCAGTAACGGTGTCTTGACAGCTACACATCCTTTCATAGTGTTGAGTTGTCTTCTCACAGAGGAAGGATGGACAGAAGCACCTGTGGATTTTTTCAGATCTTTCACATTTTCTCTATATTGTTTAATCATTTTTTGAGCTCCAGTTTTGGAAACTTGGAAAATTTTCCTTTGACTTCTCTTCCTTATATAAGTAGATTATCTTCGGTCTAATCTCCCCAAAATATTTTGTCTTATTTATAATATTTAAGTCTATTGCTGAAACCCTCGTATCTGCATTTTTGAATGGACCAAAAGAAACGACCCAAAATGACTTGAAAAAAGTCTTGTTCCATTGACTTACATTAAAAGTAAAGTTTTTTCCATTTCCTGTAAAGTGATCATTTTGGAGATACAAGGTTTTCCTCTGATAACAGCGCTATACTGCATAAAATATTACTCAATAAAATACCAGCAGGGAGTAATATGACAAGCAATTACAAACATATGAATGTCAGTGTATATCTGAATGTGTTCATATGTACACTGAGTATATCTGCTATTGTGCACTACATCTGGGCTTTTACTGTTTTCATACTGTTGCCATCATTAAAGCAGCAGTCAGAGGTCAGCGCGTTCATGTCCAATAAATGGCCACTGAGATACGAGCCCACTCTGGTGAAGCTAACAAGAGTGACTAGGCAGTTAATGGTATGGTGATGAGGTATGAAACGAAGCAGCTACGCTCATGATGACCACGGTGAGATAATGAATGGATTCTGATTTCCCGTGCACTCGATCGGAAATAGCGAATAACAGCTGATAATTTCACTTTCACAGAATCCCAGAAACCCAAATTGTACAATTTACTTGCTTTTAGCTGCCAAATGCATTCATTATATTTGGGGGCATCTAACCCACAAGCAAAAGCCTCAGCTGCTCTCAAAGTGATGCAAAACACTGGAAATTAATTACATCTTTCCGCAAATGTGCTGCGCCCTCTCCAGCAAGTATATTGTTAAAGAGTGTTTTGTTCGAGTGTAATGAATTGTTTTGTTCCCTCTCTTTATTGCCCTTGGTAAGGGGCCACACACAAAAGTGTTATACACCATCCTGCCCCAGTTCCTCCTGGCACACAACCATGCAGACAAAGCTTTTATAATGAGCAAAAGTTAAGAAAGGTTACAAGTCGCCCTCTGTGGCAGGCAAAGTTGTATAACACCTGCAGCCTCAGCTGTAATGCTTAATAGGTGCTGCCAAGATCCAACCCAAGATGCTGATGGAAATTAATACGACTTTATGAGCCAGAACAACTGTCCCTGACCTTTGTTATGCAACACTCTGCATTAACGTTATATACGACTAACGGCATGCCCATTGCCTGAGGATCAGTCTCAACAATGAGCTGGTAGACAAGGGGGAGAATGGTCTATGAATCCTAAAGCTTCCTCACAGAATTGAGTGAGCGGCCATTCGGTCTTGGCATTTGTGTTTGGACCCAATCCAGACCTGATTATGGAGAATAATGACACAGAAGCAGTTGTTGAGCTCACTGCGCCCTCATGACGTCATTCGGACTCTCATCTCTTAATCATGAGGACTTTTCATCACTCTTTCCTGGCGCACAGGTCTCTTCCTTTCTATCTCTCTCTCTCATCTCTCCCCCCTGGCCTTTCACTATAATTGGAGATAGACGGCTGCATCTATTGTCTGTGCCAACTGTACAGGGCAGAATGGAAGTAAAATGCCAACACCTGAGGTGAAGTCGATATCTATCACTCTTGGTTGGATGTGTGCATTCCTGTATGGCTGCTTCTCAGTCTCTTTTTTGGTCAGACAACTTCCAACTTTCTTAGATGTATGTTGAGTTGCCAGTTTATTAGGTACCTACCTACACTTATTGGCCATTTTATCAGAAACACCTACTATCAAGGCGTGCTTTGTAGGTTTATAATTATTGACTGCAACCCATCTGGTACAGTCAGTAATTATAAATGACTGAATATATAAATTATGCTAGCCACTCTGTACCACGTCCATCAATAGAAAGGGACTGCCATAGATGCATTTGACAAAGAGAACCCTTTCAAACACAAAACACATTTTTTAAATTTATTATTTTATTTAAAGAGCAAACGCATCAAACATGTGAATCACCTTTGTGAAAAAGTAATCACCCCTTAAGGTTACCAAGCATCAAATTGAACAGATTTATTCGATGATGACATTCATCTGCTTGAACACTGCCACGTTTGAATGCAGCCAATCCTGCTGAATATAAACCTCACTCATATTGAAGTTTACTATCAGTCTGATGTAGTTGCCAGAAGCAGACCTGAGCATGGTCAAACGAAAATCTAAAAGGGACGAGGGGGAAAAAGTTGTTCAACCATTTCTAGTGTCTGAGACATCACTGAGCCAAAGTCAAAGCATCTGGCAGGCCAGTCACTCCTAGGAAGATTTACCAGCCTGCCAGATCTCCCCAAAGGTGCAAAGGCAAATCATCTTCGTCACTAAGTCACTAGAGGTTCCAGGAGAACATCCAAGGAACTGCAGGTCTTAGCCAAGGTCAGTGTTCATGACTCCACAGTAAGAAAGGGGCTAGGCAAAAGCTGCAATCAAGGAAGAGCAGCAAGGCAGAAACAAACTGCTAGCCAAAAGAAACATCAATGGGCCTCCTACACCAATATGTCCCTAAGTTTTTATTAAATTGTTCTTGAGAAAGGTCCTAAGAAAAAGTCTATGTCAGATTCATGACATGGTTTTAAACCACAGAACTGTTCACACCTTTGTGCTCTTGAGCATGTGTAGATTCTGTTCTTACCTAAGAACAAATCCCAAATAAGAAAACATTGGTCAAACAATTTTTAAGGAGAATGTCTTTATCTGTCCATGAGCTAAACCTGCAACAATCTGGTTTTGCAGCAAGACAATGATCCAAAACAGAAAAGCAAATCTACATCTGAATGGCTGAAAAGTAACAAAATTAATGCTTTGTGGGTCCTGACTTAAGCCCAATATAGATGCTGTGTCATGTCCTCAAACAAGCAGTTCATACTGAAAAAACCTGCCTGCATATCTGAAGGGAAGCATTCCAGCAAAGAAGAATGAGCCCAAATTCCTCCACAATAATGTCAAAGGCTGATATCAAATTATAGGAAGTGCTGGGTACAGTTATTGCTGCTGAAGATCATGAAACATGTTATTAATTTTTAGAGGGGTGATCACTTTTTTCACATTGGTGAATCTTATGTTGGATATCTTTGCTCTTTAAATACATGAAATTTTAAAAAAAAAGTTTTGCATTTTTGTCTAATATTACATTAATAGCATTCACTGTTATATATATATGTGGTAATAGAGAAAGGAAAGGCAGGAAAGTGCTTTTGTACAACAGGGTATATGGTACCTAATCAACTAGCAACTTAGTAATTAATAAAAAAATGCTTGCTGTGGGTCAATCTTAAGATTCAGTAAGACAAGTGGTAGACAAATGTGTATCTGGAGGGCCAGTGTCCAGCACAGTTTGGTGATTTTCCTGTTTAAACACACCTACTAAGCCTGCTGAGTTGAATCAGACGTGTTTGAGCAGGGAAATTACCAAACTGTGCTGGACACTGGCCCTCCAGGATTGGAGCTGGCCAGCTCGGACTTAGACTGCTTAGTCAACCAAATATGTTATTTCTTTTCGCTCAAATCTCACATGCCATTCTTCTTTTGAAATCCACAGGCATGAAGTCTGATAGGCCAACTTTTCCATTCTGACTGTTTCTTACATTTGTATTCTCTTCGGTAGAGAGATCCCAAGCCAGCGGCATGTCTAAACACTCTAATCCGATCAGGTTAAAAATGAACAGACTTGAAAAAGATCGGGCTGAGGCAGCACAGTCTGCCGTCTGAGCTTAGCCTCGGGCGCACATCAGCACAGTTTTTGGAGGGGGGGGGCTGGCTCTTGTGTTTTCCAAGCAACTCCTCTTTTTTTGTATTGATCATTAACGTAAGCTTTTTGGGTATGCTAGTAGCCGAACGGCTGGCTTATGGAAGGCATTGCATTAATGGCTAAAGCTTTCCTTAAGGCTTTCATAAAGCCATTTATAACTCTGACAGTGAAAGAGAGCAGGGCAGAGCTTGAAGTAAAAATTGATCGACATGAGTCATAAAACGTCGTGCTTCAGAGACTTCTGAGAGGTCTTTGGAGTCAATGCCCTCTGTTATTTTTCCGCAGCTGGACTGTCCGTGTGTGCGAGGTGTGACCTGAATGAAGAATCCAAGAGTGTGTGCAGTGGAACGATTACCTTTGAGACCACGCGCATGTCACCATGTTCAAAGAAGTGCGAAGTGGTCCTATATGGTACAGCCATATGCCTTTTGACCATCTTTGTGAAAAGATGTGAAAATACGAAGGTGACACATTATAAGTGACCTTCAAAGGACTCAAACAGTACAAACTTCAGTATGAAGCAGGTGTGGGGAACTGAGGGCTGGAGTCCAGCACAGTTTGTGTTAACCTGTTCTAACACTCCAAATAAACCTGGTAACTAACTGAGTTGCTGAGTTGAATCAGGACTGCTTGAGCAGGAAAACCACTGAACTGTGCATGAATCTGGACCAAAGTTCCCCACCCCTGGTTTAAAGGAACAATATAGGTTTTAACAAGTCCTCATCCACTTGGCTTCACGATTTCTCCTCTGGGGAATCCCTAGTGCACTCTAAAGGGCCATTCTATTACTTTATTAGCTCAGTTAAGTCTATTAGATGAACTCTTAGAAGGGTGAAGGACTGAGTGAACACAAGTGTTGAGTTCAGCAGCAGAACTTGCCCAGAAATCATTGTGACTTGACACATTTCCCTTTCCAAACATGAAAATAATGGTGGACAAAGCTGTTTATAAGCTACAGCAGTAAACTACTTTACAGTGCTTAACATTTCAAAACCATAACATTTAATTTGCGGGGCTTTAGTGTAAACATTGTCATGTTGGTTAGCTTACATAGGAATGCTGACTATAAGACAGTGATGTGACTATGTTAACTCCCAACCTGCACAAAATTGACCACATTCGACATTCGACAGTAAACATTAGACATTAAATAGTAACATTAAATTAGTTGACTTCAATGGGTAAATTTTTATGAGAGCCCATCCCTCAAACAAAGGCAACATTAGCATTAGCTACGACTTACACTTCCCTTGTTTTAAATGGATACTTAAGAGAATAAATTAAAAGCTGTCCTTTCAGACATATGTTGGATTTATTCAATGACATATGATTACAGTTACCAAACAGGATACACATTAACCCTTGCATCTGAAAATGTATCTTATCAGTTAGTTCAATGTAAAATCATACACAGAATTTACATTTTACAGACATTTAAATTGAGTCTGATTCCCAGTTGCAGCTGTCAGTTCTGTCATGGCATATATAGGTACGTCGAACCACGGGTAATGATGAACCTGAATAAGCAGGGAGGGCCCTCCAAAAGCCTTGGAAATAATTTGATTCTGGTTTCTAATTTTATTACTCAGAACCTGTCAGACACAGAACCTGTCATGGAAGATGCAGTGGTGAACAATTTCTCTAATAACAGATTATTACAGAAATTGTACACCGCTGCATCTTCCATGACAGGTTCTGCTTATCTACTATTGCTTCCTTGATCACCCCCCCCACCCACTTCAATGCAGCTTCTGCAATCATAACCAAACAAAGTTAGCCTCGGCCCAGCAGCTAACTTGTGAAATGCACACTGTTAGTTTCCAGAGGCAGTCACTGAGGGAGAAATAGTAGCACCTCTTTCTTTTCTGATGCAGCTGAAGACATGAAACTTCAGTAGGTAACTAAAAGGTGTTCCAACCAATAAACCATTTGTTGACCAGTTTCAGTAAAAATGACAGTAGTTATATTTACTTTTTCCTTCCTCTGATTAAATTGATTGTTTTGAACATAGGCCAAGTTTAATTCCAATCCTTATTAAAATGAGCAATTCAAAAAATACAACATAATGAATGAACTACTTTTTTCCTTTCCTTCATTTTCTTTGGAGAGGGGAGGAGGGGCTTGGGCAATGTGCTTGGGGCCCAAATTTTCGTGCTTCACCCCTGGGAATATATAGGGCACATTTTTACATACAGTATGTTCTGGGAATGTAAATCTATTACAGACTACTGGAAATTCGTTAATATTCGATATGACTGCAAGCCTGAATAAGGCCCAGTCAAAGGCGACACAAGATGGGACTGAAATGGCATCTGCTGTTGGAGATTTTGTATAGACAACATCATTGTAACAGCATCACTTCAGTATGCATTCGTAGCTTTAGTACACATGTATCTATATCTGTGCATCACGCATCTTTGAGTGTCTTCTGAGACAGATGGAGGATGACGCATAGTGACCGGTTCCAAAGGAAAAAAAAAAAGTTTCCCATAATGCCTGCGCTGTGGGGCAACATGCAAGGTGCATTTGAATGACAGAGATTTCTCACAGATCTGACTTTCATGAATATGACGTGTAGATCACAGGAGATTACGCAACTTTAAGTGCTGATACAGAATCAGGTGCCCTGTATCCATGTCACTGTATCCATTATGATGTACTGGCCTAAACAAATACTAGACCAGCACTCCAGAGAGGTTTCACATAGTACATCCCCAGGAAACAGGAGCACTAAGCACAGAGGCCAAATTTGCTCAGCGAAGCCTGAGCACTCCCAAACTACAACGTAATACAATCTTTAAAGGTCCAGGATTCCAATCCCAGCCGTATAACCTACTATTGGGGATTTTGTGTACACAGCCTCAGTGCACCAGAATCACTGTGCCAAAGAAGGCTTTAGTACGCATGTATCTATATCTGTATATCATGCATCCCACCTCCCTCTTTTCCCCCTCCAGACTGCTGTCAGCTCATACTAGTCAGTCGTTTCTAATTGTAAACAAATCTCAATAAAAACAAACAAAAAACAAACAAACAACAGGATGGACTTGAATTTCCACCTCACTTTTTAAACACACTTTTTGGGATGTGATTTGCTTGAAAAAAAAAGCCACAAAGCCAAACGTCCTTGAAGAAGAAGGACTAGCTCCACAGCATTAGCCAATGGAGCTAGGTGATATTATTTCACCTGGAATTAGAAGTTAGCCTATGAGTGACTCTGTGTTCGTGCAACAGAATAGGTAGCATAATAAATTCATGCCAAGAATAAATGTGTGGCAAAGATTTTGTATTTTCTAGAACACTTTTAAAAAAGGTGGTTCTTCAAGGGCTCTTCAGTAAAGAAAATGGTTCTCTATAGAACCATGAATACTCAAAGAACCCTCTGCAAGATTAAAGGGCTTTTTGCATCATGAAAAGGTCCTTCAGATTGATGGAAAATGTGCATGACAGGTGGTTCTGTGTAGGTTCTATGTAGAAAAGGATTCTATTTAGCACCCAAAATGGTTCTAGATAGAACCATTTTCAGAAAGGACCAGTATAGAACCATCTATAGCACATTCTCCGTTAATCTGAAGAACGATTCTTTTATGATGCAAAGAACCCTTTAATCATGCGGAGGGTTATTTAACTGTTCATGGTTCTATATAGAACCATTCCTTTATTAAAGAACCCTTGAAGAACCATCTTTTTTTAAGAGTGAATGTCAAGCTGGTCATCGTTTACCCAAACCTGCAACAAAACGCCCAAATCCACCGACCCGAACCCCCAGGACAGGCATGTTCAGATGTTTTTCTAATAGGTACATCCATCCTCTAAAAAATCTTACATAAAACAAATCTGTCCGTGATCTAGACTTTCATTGATCCAACACTTAAAAGCAGTGACGGTGATGAAAGTTTTGCAGTCATATGCATGGAATTTTAATTAAACTGTAATTAAAAGCAATGTTGAAAACCTTTGGCCGAGCTTCAAATAAAATTTGATCACTTGATCACAGGCTGTACCTGATGTTACTAATCCGGAAAAAAAGCTTGAGAAGGGCTTTACTCGAAAAAGCATAGCGAGGAATCAGCCTCCTCTCTGTGAACGAGAGCTAGCCATCTGATAGCAAATGCAATGGTGTGATAACTAGCCTCAGTGATGTGTTAAGTAACAAATCAGCAGTGTGACAAATTGAGCCACAGAGATAAGGTTTAGCGGAGTACATATACACCACGTAAACGGCCCCACACCTAATCTTTTAACTTCAGATTCTATTTAGCATGCGAAAATGCCAGGATTAACAATGACAGTGGCATATATACATACCACACACTTGTCATTGAGACGTGCAGTTGCTACCCCGTCACAGACTAAAATAACTCAATCCTATTATATACGGTGCCTTGCAAAAGTGCAGCCCCCTCGAAGGTAACCAACATTTTCTGTATTACAAATGAAACTTACAGAGTCCCTCCAACAAAAACCCATTTATTATTTCACCTTTTTCAGGATTTTCAGTTGTTTTGTTTTTATTTTGAATACCTTTTTATATTAAAAAGCAAAACTGTACTTTATTTATGTGTTAGTGACCCCTTTATTTTAAATACAGGACTTCAAACAATGTCAGGCCATTCTTATGATTTTTACAAAAACTGTTGCATATATTGTTTTTTGTTATGGCTCAACTGGAATTTGAACTAAAACAAATAATAATAATAATAATAATAATAATAATAATAATAAAAAAGTAATTTGTCTGCAGATCTTGCAAATAAAATAAAAAACAACATATTCAGCTTTCATAAGTATTCAACCCCTTGTGCTCTGGAAGATTCAAGCTCACTCAGATTAAAAACTCTCTCAAACATGATCACAGTTTGCCTTTAATTAAAAAAAACAGGTGCCAAAAAGAGCTCTTTAGTGATTCCATAGAAGAACCATTATCAGTTTCCTAAAGAGCCTTTCAATGAATGGCTGTTTAAAGATCAATTTTGTTAATGAGATGTTTGAATAAACCTTTTAAAATGTAAAGAACCTCCACAGCTAAAGTTTCTATATTTATTGAAGGTTTTGCTAACACCTTCCTGTAGGGTGCTGTTTATAAGGCTATATGACACCTACATAAGCTTGTCATGACAACTGACATAACCCTACATAAATGTTTGCAAATGCTTATTCTCTATAAGCACCATTCGTTATAAAGGTTATATTTGCCAGTTTTGATCAAAGTTAGCCAAAGTAGCCTTTAAGACAGATGCTGCCTATTGGAATAAGCATTTATTAAACATTTTTGTAGAGTTATGTCAGTTGTCAAGACGAGCTTATGTAGGTGTCATGAAGCCTTATGAACAGCACCCTACAGTAAAGGGTTACCAAGGTTTTTCCTAGAACTGCTCGTCCAAGCAAAGCGACTCTTATTTTTCAATCGTCCTTGTTTAAGAATCTTTAGTCTGGCTGTGAAACTGAAGTGCAAGGAAATGAAGACTAAGAACATGCTATAGAAGTTAGAGATAAAGTAATACAAATGCATACATTAAGAAAAGAGTACAAATAATATGTAATAAGTGTTTGGATATTCCATCGAGCACTGCTGGATCCAGTCAGGAAGTGGAATAAGACTTGTGAGGGAAGCCACAGATAGACCAGAAATCACTTTAAAGGAGCTACAGAGTTCAGTGGCTCAAAAAAGAAGCTATTACTCAAGAACAATTTGCTGGAAGGGATGATAGTGACACGACTAAGATGTGGTAAAAAGCTTTGTGGTGAGATGGGACCATGTCTCAGTCTCAGACACTTTGCTCACAGAGGTATACGGACCGTCTGATATTCATTGTAGGAAAGAATACAATTTTGCATAAGCAAAAACCATCCATCAACCTCCATAATATCTGCTCAAGGGATAACAGCTTGTCTACAATATTTCCAATATGAAAAATAAGTCAGATTTGGTCTATATGGTCTATGTGTGTAGCCTTTCAAAATAAATATCATTTGACATTAATAACACAAGCTAAATTATTTATAGTGTATTATAACATATTATGACTAAAACCTCATCTCAATCTCATTATGTTGAACAGCATTTTTGCCACCATGTAAAGCTTATCCAGTCTCGCACCCATTACTATAAGAACGTGTTTTGTGAAAGCCAAAGCCAGAAGCTTATATAACTTCAGGACTGAGTGTCTTCTGAGACAGATGGAGGATGACACATGGTGACCAGTTCCAAAGGGGAGAAAAAAAGTTTCCCATAATGCCTGCGCTGTGGGGCAACATGCAAGGTGCATTTGAGTAACAAGGATTGCAGATCTGATTTTCATGAATATGACGTGTAGATCACAGGAGGTTACACAAAGAAAGCTTTAGGCTTCACTCCAAAGCCTATATTAACTTTAAGTGCTGATACAGAATCAGGTGCCCTGTATCCATGTCACTGTATCCATTATGATGTACTGGCCTAAACAAATCCTAGACCAGCACTCCAGAGAGGTTTCACACAGTACATCCCCAGGAAACAGGAGCACTAAGCACAGAGGCCAAATTTGCTCAGCGAAGCCCGAGCACTCCCAAACTACAACGTAATACAAGCTTGAAGGGTCCAGGATTCCAATCCCAGCCGTATAACCTACTTGAGTTTCTCATCTCAAGCAACACAGAGTTTATCGTCTCGCCGTGCTTTCACAGTGCCCTCTAGTGCATGACAAATAGCTGGAGATTAACAGTGCTGTTTACACACAGTATTATGGAAGTTCAACACTCGAAATGAAATCCAGACAAAACAAACTTGAGAGTTGTAAACATGCTGCATTGTTAAAAAGGCATTTTTATTCATGGCTAACAAAAAAAAAAAGAAATGTCCATAATGTTGAACAAAGAACTGTTAACAGATGTCAGTTACCCATATCCCAAAACTCTGATAAATATATGACTATGAAATGAAACAAAAACTCCAATTTGCACTATTTACACTGTTAGAGTATTGCAGTGCATAAACAATGCTCTCCCAAAGCACAATCACTCTGTATGTATAAAGGGAAACCCAACCGTTTTTTCAGATTTTCTGCACAATTAAATTGTTAAGATCTGACCCAGAGTCATTCAGAGTGGTTTGATGTGAAATGTGTTAAGGAGAAACTTACTGAGTCAGAATCGTTCACAATGGAGGTGATAGGAACCAGACGTACATGGAGTTTAATGCCTCTAAAAGCTCGAGCACAGGCTGTTATTAGACAAAATGGTTATGAATAAGCAGCCTGATGGCTGAAACATTGTTTTATGACAGTACTAATATAAGGTTTTTATCTGAAACAATTTTTTAAAATCTATTCATGGTGCAGAGGTACAAGCAGGGTGTCGTAAGGCAAAATGTTCCCTGAAGAGAACATAACATTTCAGATTTTCCACTATTTTACCTTTATGAGCATTACATATAAAACTCAGAAGACATGTGTAGATTCACAGGTTATCTGAATAGAAATAAAATGGCAATGTGTGTGTTGGAGACACTGGGACTCTTGGTTCCCATCACCACCACTGTAAAGAAATCCATAGTACTCCTCTACAAATGCACCATTTCACATCAATCCACTTTGAAAGACTTTACATCTTAACAAATAAACTACACATAAATGTTTAAAAATTGGTTGGACTGCCCTCTAAACCTGCCACGTTTTCAGTGGATTAAACCTGGCATTGGGTTAAAGCTGGGTTAAAATAGAGAGCCATTGCCGTCGTCACAGACTAAAATAACTAAATCCCCATTGTTGATTGTGATTCTCAATCGAAAATCCATCTTAGTTCCAGAATAGACTCAATCTTTGGCTGTGAAAGCTTCCCTGACTGTTGAAGTCCAGGGATTAGGTGGGTCCAAATAACAAACTGAAAAGAGGGAAAACGTGCATATCCTTCATATGAGAATGTTCATCTCCATATTCACCTGAAGACGCAGAGATTGGCCTGCAGGCTAATCACTATAAAGTCTAGTTTGCAGAACCCCTACATTTATACATGATTTATCAACAGTGGCTCAATGAAGCTTAGAGGAATACACCAACGTTTTTCAGTCTAATCTCTATCTGCCAAATCTATAGAATACAGTCAATTACCACAGACATTATCACTGACATGTTTGCCTGTACTTAGTAAAAGAACAGAAAAAATGTGACTCAAAACACATTTTTTTTTTATTATTTCATGCTTCACCACGTGCCCATTTACTTCTATTTGAAGTTTGTTTTAAATCAGGGAAATATTCTTGCGGTAATCGACTTTATGCTACAGATGCAGCAGATGGAGCTTATGCTGAAAAATGGAGCATTCCTTTAAAAAGGCAGTCATCAGGAAAAAAAGAAAACAGCATCCACAATTTCTCAGCAAATTGGAGTGTACAGTCCGTTCATTCACTCCTGACAATGCCAGCAGCTTCATATGCTTTGGTCGCCAATGTGATAAGCAGTTAGGATCCTTAAGGGACAGTACTGCCAAATACAATGGCAAACAAAAATGGAAGTGAGCAGCAGGGCATCAACGCCAACAGCTAGCTAGCTGGTGGTTTTCATGCCCTGCCAACTTCTATTCACTGTTAGGCACATTTGCATTTTTGGCCAAATTACCTCTTCAAACTCGCACTGCTCAGATTTTAAACACAAATACACAGTGAGTTAGTCCCAGGACATTGTGCTCACCATGAGCCAAAGCACAACATACATCACTCAAACCTCAGACGAGGAGCAATCGAGCAGAGAGATTGCCAGCAGACATAACAGAAGAATAAAGTGCTAAACTATAAGTGGGATTTGAGGATTCATGTTTTAGAAGACGTGTATCTCGCTCCAAAAGGCTTCAGATGTGCCAGGAGTCGGAGTGGGGTTGTTTTAGGACAAGATGACAAGAAGAAGCTGATGAAACTTAGGATACGTCCAACTCCCCACAAGCACAGTGCCACTGCTTTCAAATCATAGAGGTAGATCTCTCTGGAGAATCTCTGAGACGTCTGCAATATGCAATACAAGGAGAGCCTTGAATATTTATTAGACTTTGTTTTTGTGTTTTTTGTCTTATATTCACCATGCGAAACTACCCTACAATCTTAAGAAACATTCAGTATATCGTCGCAGTCATATCAAAACTCAAAAATCATTTTAATACATCCGTTGTCCTTTACATTGTATGGACATTTCATGATAAACGGACCAACAGAAATGGTCCAATTCAAATTTTGACGTTATAGTACATTCAAGTAAAGAACACTATTCCTTCTCCTGTAGAGGTACCATTTGAGATAAGAGGTTTTGTTACAACAGCGACAATATTCAATAATTTCATGCTGACTTTTCATTTTCCCATAACAATACATAAAAGACGAGATAGGTGAGCATGCATTTAAAAGTATACAGTACTGTGCAAAAGTCATAGACCACCCTTTGTTTATGTCATTTCCAGTTAAAAAGGCCTTTCAGAATAAGTTGTTCATTTTTCAGGAGTTATTTCTGATGAGACACAAAATAATACACTTGCATTGTATAAGAAAGGGGAAAGTCACAGGAAAATAAGTGAAAAAAACAGGAGTTTCCAAATCTTGCAAAAAATGATTAAAAGATATAATGAGACTCCAAACAATAATGCAAGACCTGATGTGTCTGTCTTTCCTTACACTGTGAAAAGACCACTCAATATTATTAGTCTGAAAGGATTGGGTTTTGGATTACTTCTATTGTGATGAGCAGAAAATGCAACCAACCTCTAAAACCGAACTTCGGAAGAGGGGAAAAATATCCCTGCTGATGTTTTCTTTTTTTTTCCTGATGCTGAAAACTGAACAACTTTTACTAAATGGCCATTTCAACTGAAAACTGAATAAATGAAGGATGACGGCCTCTAACTTTTGCATAGAACAGTATATTTTAGCCGCATTACTAAAAAAAAGGGTCATTTTTTTTCATTTTTAACCAAAAAATGTCATGAGGAGCCCTCTGTGAAAATGAAAATGGGATTAACTTTGCCTGCAGTGGCATTTTATCCCCGAGTAGGCGTGTGTATGTGACTGCAAACGTCAAGTGTCCAGTAGTGTGTGCTCCGTGTACTTGAGGATGTAGCACTGCATGTTTGTCGCCAGGCAATATGGAGATGCGTGCGTCTGCGTGTATGAGAATTAGTCCACTCCGAGAGCTCTTAGCTGTCTCTCTATCTCCTCATCTGATATCCCATCTGCTTTGGAGGTGGAGGCGGTGGGGTTGTTTCTGCTGGCTGAAGGAGCGTGGGCCATCTGCCGAGGAAACAGGAGGACATGGGTCGACCATTACAGCTCAAAATGTAACGGGACGCAAAAAGAACATGAGAAGAAGCCACTCAAGGCATTGGAAAGGACCCTAAAATCTCTGAATGTCTATGGAAGTCTATCATGTCTATGATGTCTATCAGAGGATTAAAGGAAAAACTATGTTCGGTTTACATGACGTACACAGTGTTCCAGGAAATTATGTTATCAAGATGCTTTTACTGCCATACACTAATGGCAAATGCATCAGTGCCATTATAAATAAAGAGAGGTGTAAATGGGTTTGCTGCAATGCTGTTGGATGTCTTTCTGATGATAGATGAATAAATAAATCCGTCTTGCTAAATGGCATAAAAACATCCGCCTGAGAAGTGAGAGAAATACTTCAAGTAGTAGTTCTTTTCTGATAAGCTTGTCACTCTCACCTTTCCTGAGATTTCAATGCCGATCTCATCCAGCACCTGGTTCACAATGTCCTGAGATTCTTCCTCATCGCCAGAGTCCTCAAAGATCTCGTCCAGTGTGTCATTAACTTTGAACGGAAGAGGAGATATCATGAAATCACTGGCCATATCATGGAAAACTGAATTGCCAAATTTCTTGTTGGTTTCAATAAAGACGTTTGATGTAGTATATAAACTTATCTAAAGTTTAAAAATGTAACATTCACTCTCCATTCCTTACAGTCCATACGCGAAAAGCGCACTGCAAAACAAGCCTGTTTTGAAGTCAGTGTTCCAATTTATTTACATATATCCACAGCAGTTTAGCTCTGCTCACTCACACTGAAGTTATAAGGAGTGTTTCAGTTTGGACTGCTTTTGTAATAAAGCACAAAGCAGGGCAGACATTTAGAACAGAGGCCATTTACATATACCAGTCCTAAAGGCACGATAACAAAAAACAGCCAGTTTCATTCTAAGGGATAACTGAGTTCAGAAAAAGTTTCTTAAATCAAATTCAAAGATTCTTAAACCTTAACATTACAAAAATAATAGCACTTCCTCCACATAGCCATACACACAGTCAAAAATGGCATGTATTAAATAACTTTTTACTTTTAACTTAACTTTTTTTTAGGCTATTGGTTAAAAAATAGCCTAAAATATATGCTCTGAAATTGCATGACCCTTACACAGTCTTCTCAGGCTTAATCAGTTCTGTTGTCTTCTAGTCCTTCCCTAGTGATTAGTTTAGACCACAAGACGGCCGCTGGCTGAATATTTTGTTTGGCAGACTATTCTGGATTAGTTTCATATACAAGATGACTCAAATTTTGAGGTGGTATTTAGGCATCATCTTATAGTTCAATCAGGAATGTCCTGGTAAGTTCTGCTTTTGCCCCCAACCTGATCCTACCTAGCCCTTTGATGTTGTGTATCAACAAAAATCGAGTCTGATTCTCTATTTGTGTTTTCACAAATAATGTAGCTGCACAGTTTAGGTAAGATTATGCTACTCTGCCATTTCATAGGGTCATGAATATGCTACGATTTCATACTGCTTTAACATAGCAAGATAGCTGCTCCTTTCTCTCGCTTTTGAATGCACTAACGTTTCTGCTAACATCAATCTGAAACCAGAAATGACGCACGTGGCTAGTAAGGTATAACGTTTCCGCAATATTTTTGTTTTCAACTGGTCATTATTCGCAGGTTAAAACCATCATGGTTTTGGTGGTATGTTGCTCGTGGGGAGTGGCAAAAAGCAGTCTCTAACCACACGCTCACATTTTACATGCCTATCTTTCAGGCAGCTCGTTTAAACACAGTGGACACACTGGAGCTGCAGATATTAAGCTTTCTCTTTAAAACAATTCAATACTGCAGACACTAAAACCTTTGGAAAATGCTGCTCACTGCTTCAAGTTGTGAGTAAAGTTTTTCAGACTTTATAAGACTTTAAGAATTCACAGAAACCCTGCTTTAAAAGTCTTAACCAAGCAATAAAAAAAACAAGCACTGCTTTCGAAAGACTGCAAAATACATCAAGGGAAGATAAAGCCTTTAAAAATATTTACTATAAACATTTATAAACAGTATGTGGTAAAAAATACATATAAATATAAATTGTAAATTGTGCAAATTTTAACCAATATGCTTTTAAACAATTTTAATCACAACAGCACTTGTCTAATTTCTCTCCCTCTCTCTCCCTCTCTCCCTCTCCCTCTCCTTTTATTTAGGAGCATCAAAATAGGGACAAGCTTACTCATTTCTTCAGTCATCTCCATCTTGGCTGTCTCCTTCTGAAAGTTCTGCATGGTCTGCAAAGTTTTCTGAGGATCCATCTTCTTATTGACTGCCTGCATCGTCTACAGAAAGACACACAAAGGATGAATACACCCATTCAGCAGGCACAAGCGTTACTCTCACACAAATGAGTCATGCTTGAGCGTCTATTATAATGGAACATCCGCAAGATTACATTATAGTCTCAAATGATAGCTTCCATTATAGCCACTGTAACAAACAATCCAACAAACTATTGCTAGCGCCGTGTTTAAAATGGCCCCCTAATCACTATTCCTTGCACTGGGAAAAATCAGGAACATTATATGGAACTCTATTATAGGGAAGAACTCTATTACAGGGAACAGATTTGTGATTCAAGTAAACAATTACATACAATAACAACATTACACAGGTTTGCTCATCATTCACCACTGTTTTCAGACACCACTAAACAGCGAGCACTATATAAAGAGTAGTGCATAGTATCAGGCACAGACCTACAGTGGTTACAAACAACAATGCTCTTCATATTAACTCGATGGACTGGTACTGAGTAGACTTGAAATAAAGTCACATCAGCAAGTTGAATAGAAGTCAACCTTTAGTTGTCTTACTTTAGTGGTGGTGCTCATGGCCCCTGCCATCTTCATCTGAGAGTGCATGAGTTTGGTCTGGGTGGACATGGAGGTAACTTTAGAGCTGACGGCGTATGTTCGGGTCTTCTGTTTCCTCAGCTGCACCAGCTGTTTGGCCAGGATTTTACAGGCCTCCTTATTACCTGTCTTGGCCATCTTCTTTATCTCCAACTCCTGTGGGGACATTGAGAAATAAATGAATAAAAGTTAAAGAAACCATCATGATCACTGTCATAACAAAACTGTCTAAAATGTTAACTTTAAACAAGAATGAAAACATACATTAGCACTTAGCTAACACCCAAATTTATTTGCTCCAGTCTGCTCAATGTTTATTTAATGCATGGTTGTATGCAAAAATTTGAAAACTATGTTAACACTTAAGTTAACACATACTTACAAACACATCCAACAAGCTTGAAAATTACACAATTTCTATTTATTTGATATACGAGTTTAACACACTGGGGAAAAAAGATAAAACATAAAATCTAAAATGTGCCATCATTTTTGCACACGCCACATTTTATGTTTGATTTTCCATGTTAAATTCCACAAAGAAAATGTGTCCCTGTGGAGGATGTGTTTATTTATTTTCACTTAGAAAATAAACAAAACATGTCATTTGAACGGGAGCAACCAAACTCTTTCATACGACTATATTCTATGTAAAGGTACTCTTCAGATCCCACCAAAAAAGGTTCTTCTATTGCTATGATGTTAAGCTTGAAACAATAGAGGAACACTTTTTGGCGCTATGTAGAACCATTTTCAAAAAGGTTCTATATAGAACCATATACCACACATTCTCCATCAATTTCACTGTGCAAAGAACCAACTAAATACTCTAGTTTTATGAAGAGGTGGCTCAGCATTCAGTCTTTTCACCAAATGAAGTATTGACTAGCATGAAGACCTGTTTGAGCATCAGTAATAATTCTTGTAAACCGATCCGATGATACTGGCAGTGTTGGGGTAGTTACTGAAAAAAGAAGTAATTCATTACAAGTTACTAATTACTGCCCTCAAACTGTAATGGGATTATGTTGCCCATTACTGGAAAAAGTAATCTCATCACTTATTCCTGTAAAAGCCACTTGTACCAAGTGTACAAAGGAATACCCAATAGTCCTTCACAGTCATTTATTTAAAAAGAAATAGTCAATCACAGTAAAAATCATTTAAAAGGCATGTCAGTATTTCTTCCTTCAAACAAGACACAGCTGGTTATGCTGATTAAAATGATCAATTTGACTGGTGCTGTTTGAATACCAAGACACTAACCAGTAAAAACTGCTGCCCCAAAACAAAACAGTTATGAATAAACTTACAGAGCTGTTTATGAATTTAAGTAATTTAAGTAGGGTATGCTCTCTTTATCCATCAGTGTCATAGTGTGATAAGATGCGTTGACAGATCGTCTAGTTTACAGTGCTTCCCTTGCTCGCACTGTGCTGCTCATATTCACAGTCAGAGTCAGTAGTTGTGATGTAATTACAAGAACTTACCTCACATTACTTAGTTATATGAAAAGGTAAATCACTTTACTGTAGTGTATTACTTTGTACCACATAATCCTCCCAACACCGGATACTGGTACCTTAGTTATTACATCAATTAGTATACAGCTGCTGCATTAAGAGACATTATATGTATGAATTAATGATTCCCCACACATACATAATGAGTGAATTAACAGAATTTCATGTACACTTAAAGTGTTACTGTTACATCATATACAGTAGGTTAGACTCTGTATTGCGACTTGTTCCAATACTAACTACGAAGTAGGCAACAATTATTTCTCTAACTGATGCAAGTAAAGCTTTCAAAACGTAAAGATCTGCTAAGAAATATATTTTGGAGATAGCAAACTGTACTATGAATCCAGAGTTTTGATCATAACCCTATGCAAATAAACAGAAGCAAATACATAGCAGAGAATATAGAATATATAGCAGAGGCCAATGTACCATATTGGAGTAAACATTTTTTTCAGGACTGTGAAAAAACAGTATCAAAAGTGGACCTGTCAGAACTGATTAATACCTGATCTGTTTAGTAAGATCAATATCTGTGTCGATACCACTGCAGTTTATTGGATTGGTGCCTCATTATCTTTAATGGAACAAAACTTTATTTCAACTAATTTTTGTCGGCTTATATTGGAGCATTTATCATGAAATGTTCACACAATGTAAAGGCAGCTTCTGGTTTCAAAAGGAGTAAACAATTTAAGATGAAATGTTGATGTGACAGTGACGATATATAGAGAAGAGTTTATCATAGAGGTTCAGTAGAATCAATAACTAATTTCATATGTGGGAGAAGCTAGAGCACTGAGAACACTGCCTATATCTACAACTGGATTTGCTTTAGCTGATAAGCTGTGGCATAAATGACTGCTAAGAATAGAATCATGAGGTCAGACATAGTTCTTTATCAGGTTGTGCTACAATGACATTGTACATTTATAGACTAATGTACAACCGGTTCTCTACCATGACGTACTTGTAAGACATCATAAAACCAGGAGATATCTACTCAGAAGTGAGACTGATAAGTAAACATTTTTCTGTGTGTGTAAGTTTTAAGGGTGATTATTACAGACAAATTGGAAGATTTGCTCTGGAAGCCTGGTTCTAAATCAGTGTGAAAGTGGCCTAATCCCAGATGGCGCCCTAAAACCATTAGCCCTTCCCAAACCTGGTCCTGCATATTTTAGCATTTCCCCACTCTGACGCATCCAAACCCACTAATCAGCTAATGGTGCGTTCAACCAGTTATACATTTCCAAGTTTACCACAAGGGATTTGCTCTAGAATGGCTGAGAACATCCTAAATACAAGAACAGCAAACTGACACAAGTTCCTTTTTACCTAAGTTTACAAGTTGTGATTCATCACCAGACAGTACATTCTCAGGTACTAGGTTAATTCAGCAGACCATTATGTCAAACAATGCACCACTGGTAAATATAAGTACTGTGCAAAAGTCCAAGGCAGTGAGGCAAATCATGCAAAACCTTTTATCTGAACAACACGCGTGTTTTTCCAGTTAAAACACAACGTTAGTATAAATGCACACAAAGCTTAACATAGTTAAAAAGTAACAAGATTTTTTTGTTTTGAAAAAAAGGAGTTGATATCTTATAAGCTAGTTATAAGAACACAGGTTTTGTTCTAATTTAATGAAGTACTGATTAGCCAAACATGGTACTGGATGATAATACAAAATGATACTGGGCTTCCTGTATCATTCACCTGGGCAAACGTTTGAGGCATTAAAGAAAATTACATTAATTATTTCATTTAATTTTTTTTTTTTCAGGAAACATCAATATTACAATAAACACAAATAAGATTAATACAATAAGTGCTTTTATGTATGTCAGTGCTCCTTTTTGTCCCTTTCCAAACCTCTTCTTGTCGCAGCCCACCTTTATTTGTAATTATCATCTAATACTCGGCTTGGCTAAGCTTCATTAAATTAAGTAAAGTGCTCTGGTGATGTATTTGAACAATTTGCGGATGGGCATCGAGGTGAAGACCGGAACCAAACCCTTGTTTTTCTAACTAGCTTCATCATATGTGTTTACAGGCACTGTTTACTTTTTATGTTGTACTGTATTGGTTTTATTTACTTATTGTATTAATATCGTTTTATTTACTCTAATGTTTGTGTTTTCAGACACTTTTTAAACGTAAAAACATAATTTCTCAAGTGATTAAGACTTTTACACAGTCCTGTATATCAGTGGCACTTCAATTTCCACACTATAATGTGCGTAAAGAGTTAAACGATTAATCATGCCTGTAGTGAAGTCAGTGATCATCCCTACACAAACAATTGGTAATTATGATTAGAAAAAGTGACAAACAATTTTTGAGCTGATAAGGACTGTCTGAATGTCCCATAATTAAGAATTAACATGACAATGAGTTGAATTGAGTGTGCTGAAGTAGGGACACCTAAAATGTGCAGGACAGAGTGCTCTAGATCTAGGTCTGAGTATTGCACTGTCTATTCCATTGTAGTGCACTATTTGGGTCTAGTAACCATTCTTTTTTACTTATTGTACTACATTATATGGGAACTATCTGAGACTAAGGCTCAAATGGCTCTCTACTTCCTAAATAGTACGCTACACAGGTCATTGAACTATGACTTCCACACCCAAATAGTGCGGTGGGAAGATGTACAGCCTATGACTGAATCCCAAATGGCTCTCTGTTATACATCCACTAAATGTCCAAAAGTTTGAAGACACTTGTTCATCCATTCTTCTAAAATCAAGAGTAAATCAAGATGGAGTTTGTTCCCCTTTGCTGCAGTATCAGTCTCTACTCTTCTGGGAAGACTTTACACTACATGTTGGAACACTGATGCGAGGATTTGATTACATTCAGCCACAAGAGCATTAGTGAGGCTGGGTAGTGATGTGGGATGATTAGTTCTGGATCACAAACACGCCTTCAACTGATCTCAAAGGTATTGGCTGGAGCCTTACTCAAGAGAACACTGTTCCCCTGCTCTACAGCCCAAAACCCTTCTTGCTGATGGTTGGCATTGGACATTGACACTGGACCTCATGTGCAGCTGCTCCAGAGCATTTCTATTGAGATTTTACAAGTTGTGAGTACACAAATGAACACCCATTTCAGCAACAGATGCTCCTTAAAGTACCTGAATTCACTTATTAGAAGGATTATCTGGAAACTTTCTGATATAAAGTGTATTATGCATTACTGACGTATAGACACCATCACTGCATAACCTACAAATGGAGTAGGGAGTCACTTGAGATTGAATCAGAGATAGTGAGTGTGATTTGCTTTCTGTGGAGAGGTGTGTCTCTTTCTCTCTCTTACCAGCTGCTTTTCCTGTTTCTCCAGTGCCGCTCGGTCTCGCGTGATCTGTCTCTGAGTTCCCCTCAACTCTTTGTTCTGCTCTTTAATGACATCTGAAAATTAGAAAAAGAAAACTTATAATAAAAAGTGTGATGTCTTAAAAGGGAATTCCACTGATTTTTCCAAATGTCCACATAATTAACTGGTTAAAGGGAAACTCCACCAATTTTTCAAAATTACTTAATCATTCAACCGTTTAGATGTAAACAAAATCATTCAGAATGGTTTGGTGCGAAATGCTGCGTTCTAGAGATTATTGTTCACCGTGGTGGTGACCAGACATCCAAAATGTTTAATGCTTCTAAAAGCTATCCCAGTGAAAGTTACATAAAACAGTTATACATATGCTGTCTGACACCTGAGACTGTGTTTTACAATAGTTTGAGAAGGTACTGGCCTAGACTGTAACACATTTATGGTTGTAGAGGTACATGGAAGGTGTTGTAAGGCAATACTCATCAGAGAAAACTTGTTTCAGCTTTACCACAATTTTACCACAATAAGCACTACATATAAAACTCAGAAGACACATGTAGGTCACTAGTCGTTTTGGGGAGTAAATAAAATGTCTATATTAGTGTTCTAGATAACTCAGCCCCTGGTTCCTATCTTCCTGTAAAGAAAATCTGAGTTGTTAAGTTTCAAACCATTCTGAGTTAACCGGTTTACATCGACTGAACTTCTCTTTCATCCGGTTGCTTTGCTCTACACTCTTGAAAAAGATGGTTTTTCAAGGGTTCTTTAGTGAAGACAATGGTTCTACATAGAACCACGAACACTCAAAGAACCATGTGTAACCTTAAATGGTTCTCTGCATGGTGAAATGGTTCTTCAGATCGATGGAGAATGTGTTGTATATGGTTCCCTTATAGAAGCTTTTTGGAAATGGTTCCATACAGCACCAAAAAGCGTTCTGCTATTGTCAAGCTTGTAACAACAGAAGAACCCCTTTTGGCATAGGAGCGTTTTCAAAAAGGTTCTGTACAGAACCATATATATTATAACACATTCTCCATCAATCTGAAGAAACGTTTCAGGAACATTTTAAGCTTGAAAATGTTTCATTTTTTCTAAAGAACCCTTGAAGAACTATCTTTTTTTCGATGTGTCGTTAACTAAACACACCAAAAACGTGAAGAGCAGTTAGACCCAATTCACCACCGGGTCCAGATGTCTAACACCGAACCTTCGTCACACATCTGTGACTTTAATAGATCACATTAAAGCTTAATTAAGTCAATGCTGTCCATCAACGTCGCTGATGTCAGCTTACTGAAGCTACTGAAGCTAAGCTAGTCGGTGACTGACGTGAGATGCTTGTTTGTTTTTTGCCTACCATTAACGATACCATCAAAAGTCACCGTCTTCTTGAGGAAACTTACCATCTACCGTCTTCTTCTTGAACAGCGAAGCCATGGTAAGAAAAACAGTCGAGTGCTACAACAAAAAAATTAAATAAAATGTTTCCAGAAGACTTTCTCTCCACCGCCTAACAAAAATGTCATGTGTATTTCCTGGTTCTTCTTTAGTAGGCGGGTCAAATCAGTAGCTAAGTGAACGCGCATCTCTGATTGGTGCAAATTTGTGTCACGTTTCGGAGGAGTCCAATCAAAACCGTCGCTCCTATTCTTAGACGAAGATACAGAAAGCTTTTTACATTCGTGCCGGGGATAGATATATACAATTTTTAGTAACACATAAAGACGTTTATATTTTAAAAGACACGAACCGAAAACGATGAAACTTTAGATTAATTATATTTTTGGTTCGTTATTTGTCCAATCACGTCCAGACATTCCACGCATGCGCTGTGCGAGGGAAATAAAAAAAAAGGTCAAATTATAACTTTTCACTCTGGACCTTAACAGGTACGCAAGCAGGTACTCTGAGTAATACGCCAGGTAACTACATCGACAGTCGTCACTGTCATATGACTGTACTTGTGTCAAAGCCAAGTCAGCTGTTATCCAATCACGTTGGGACTTTCCACGCCCTGCCCCTCGCGGTGATTCAGTTTACCGAATCGATTCTTTCGGACTGTACGTTCCAACGAATCGATACTCCGATTTAATAATTCACTGAGGCAACTTCATTCTCATCTCACCACCCTGCATGTTTAAAATGTATACTTAAATACGACCCGCACATCAATATTTCATATTTTGCATTCTGGCTTTGTCTTTAACTTATTAGCTGTACAAAAAGTCTTAATGCACTAGCATTGATGACAAATGTTAGCTGGTACTGGACAACTGTCTTTTAAGAAAGATTAAGATGTTTTTAAACGACTTTATATCATATTCAGCAGGCCGTTCCTTCGGAGAAGACCACGTGACTAAAGGCCCTAAAGTAATCTGAGTTTGAGACCCCTGGTCTATAGAGGGCAAGGATGCTTGATTTGGCCCACCAGAAACCCCATCGCCTCAATCAATAAGAATGATATATTTTTATACTATATAAGACTTTTCTCTTAATTTCCTTTTAAATTGTATTTTTATTTGTGTTATAGTAACAAAATATAGGGTAAAGAAATGTTATTTACATTATACTTTGTCAATAAAATACAAATATAGTTTATATAAAATAGTGTTATAAAATACATTTTACAGCTCTTTTTTGTCCTAAAAACTTTGCACTTTGACGCAAAAACTTTGGAGTACGCTATAAAAAAGTATGATTCAGTTTGGACTTGGGAATCGGTTCGAATAATTTAGTGAACAACAACAACAACACTAACAAATTGAATCGGTTCGTTCTTCTGAGTTTTGTTTGTTCGGCTCCGCCCGCCCGGCTTCGTGCTTCTTCGTGCGGTGTTCGACTCGTTCCGTGGCAGAAGCGGCGCTGAATCCGAGAGAGGGTGGATATTTTTTTTCGTCCCCCTCGTCTCTCTCTGGCGTTGTTGTCCTCGGTGACGCGACGGAGGTGTAGCCTGACGCGGTCTCTTACGTGTCGGACCGAATAAAAGTGGAGCTCCGAAGGCCTGCGAGTGACGGGGAGAGTCCGTGTCGGGTAAGGAAGGGAGCGAGAGGCTCGGCTGAGCGCGATAAGCGGCTGTAGTTTCTCCGTGCGGTTTGTTTTTAACGCTGCAGTGGCCGATTCGTTTCTAACAAAGAGATCATGGCGGCGGTGGGCATGTTTCACAGCCGAAGCTGGGACTCGCTTCCAGACAATGAGTCAGACCGAGTCGGAGGAGGAAAGGGAGAGTGGGCTGCTGCACATTTATAGCAAACGACGGCGTGTTTAGAATAGCTAGCGTTAGCGGCGGAGCTAAAACGGCGTAACGGCGCCGTTTTTTTGGGGTGGGGAGATTTTCGTGAGCGCGGTAGCCCACGGCGTTAGCTCGCTAGCCAAAATAGCAAGTTAGCTAGGTTATCTTACCTAGTTCAGATACGCGAGGCTGAAATAGGCTTCATATTCTCCGGCTTCTTGCTCGAATTACCGCTTTCCACCTTAAATCCTGCGTCAGTTAACGCTACATTCTGGCTCCCGAAACTGCACCATTTAAGGTGGAACGGGGCAATTCGAATAAGGGGCTTCGCCTCAGATAACCTAACCTACAGTACATGCGAAATCTCAGTGCTAAGACTCAGATCTGGTTTTGTGTACGATTTGATGTTTCGCAGGACTTTAAAGTTCAATGTTTATATGTGTTAAAATGTACAAAATAAAGCTTTCCGTACGACAACTCGGGAGCTGCTAATGCTAACACCAGCCCTGTTGTTTTTCAGGAGAAAAGGGGTTTGTAAAGTGATAAACAGCTACAGTCCGCCAAATGTCTGTCCTCGTTCCTCATATATTAACTGATCTGAAGCCGTTAGGTTATATTTCTGCCTTTTAGCCCCACGTTTTAGTGCCTCATACTTGGTAGTGAATAATCCAGCCAAAAACTAAACAAGCCCTCCAGACGCTGCTCTGTGTATACGGAAGAGAAAAAGGCGGTAAAATGGACGGAGAGGGTTTGTCTGGCTGCATGGCGCACATGTAGCTGCACATTATGGGTTTTCATTCAGAAACGTGGGCCACAGTGTGCTGCTGTTTCAGCCTCGTTGAAGGGGATTTCCACCGATTTTTCTAACCTCCTGCGTAATTCAGTGGTTAAGATATTAACACAGTCGTGGTTTGGTGTGAAATGCTCCCTTCTAGAGAAGCTTGGAGTCAGAATCGTTCACAGTGGTGGTGATAGGAACCAGACGTCCACCTCTAAAAGCTTCACAGAAAAGCAAACCTCACAGAAAGTTATTATATGAAATTGCTGTGAATCTTCAGCCTGATGTCTTATTTTATGATTTTTATGCTGAAGTTTTAGCCTAAAGCAATTTATTTTATTACTTGTTTTAATCCGTTTGTGGAGAAAGGATACATGAAGGGTGTTCAAAGGCAAAATAGTCCATAAAGAAAACTATATTAAAACCACTATTTTACCATTATCAACATTACATATTAAAAATAAATAAATAATAAAAATTGGTGGAATTCCCCCTTAACTGTGAGCCACGTTCTGGCCTGGTGGAGACAAAATACACAAATAAAGGTTTTCGCACCCCACTTTACACAGCCGTTCCTGAGGGTTATTTCACAAAGCATGAATTTTTCCCAGTTTCCCCAAATGACTTAAAGTGGACGTTCACAGATATTTAAAAAAAAATTCTGCGTAATTCAATCACTAAGGTGTGAACAAAGTAATTCAGATTGGTTTGATGTGAATCCATACATTGTAGAGAAACTTCATTGTCTCCGATTTCTTTACAGTGGTGGTGATAGGAACCAGGGGTCATGATGTCTTCGGTACAAATATATCCATGTTATTTGCTGTCCAAAATACCCAGGGAACCTACATGAGTCTTTTGGGTTCTTATATGTAATGTTAAAAATATAAAAAAGGGGAAAAAAAACATTTTCTTTTGCCTTACAATGCTGTCCATGTACCTTTCTGTACGGCATGTAAATTAAAAATGCTTTAGGCCAAAAAACAAAGCTGTCGTAAAACAACATGTAGCTTTTAGAGCAGATGTGCCCAAACCTGGGGGCCTAAATGCAGTGTTTTTGGTGGGCCGAGGGCCAAAAACACACAACATACGTATACTAAAAAAAGAGGGTGGTTGGCTTTAAATTCTTTAAAATGTTAAAACATTTTAAACAGTGTATTTAGTTACTATAATGCTTAAAAAATATAAACTTAAACATAAAATCTGAATTAATGAATTATATATAGCAAAAAACAATCTTTCTTGCAGGCCAAATCAAACATCCTCATGGGCCAACTTTGGTCTGCAGGCCACACTTAAGGCAGTAAATGCTTCTGATATCTGGTTCCTGTCACCACTGCTCCGTTAGACGGCGACTTTGCTTACACTATAACAACTGATTTGTGCAGAAATTTGAAAAATAAATGGGTGAAATTCCTGTTTAACCTAAAAGTCAGGTCTTGTCCAGTAGAATCAGAGCTAAGGTGTATTTTTATTGGACAACCATCAACATATGTCTTAAATTATCTAGCTAACTGAGCAGTCCTGCTTTATGAAACAGCTTATCTGGTCTTTCTGAATGTTATTAATGTACACTATTACTGCTCGTCCTGGAGCAGTCAGTATGAACACTGGCCCTTTTGCCCTCTATCATCCTGCAGTTCAGGAAGGTCATATTACAGCAGCTGAGTGGGTGTGGGAATCCACAGAACTCTAATGAAAGTGGGTCATCGGTCATGTCCCAAATGGAGTCGGGATGAGTGTACACTAGCCAGAAGCAGTGTCCCATTACTTACTAGTGCCCTTTAGTTGAGCTCTTCCTGTAACTATGTTATATAATGCTTTTTAGGCCTTATTGCACCATGTTCTGCTCTTAGCTGCTCAAATAGAGGGGCACTTTTCTGTTTGTCCTTTTGCAGCCAACTATTTTAGGACTAGAGATTCATTTGTGGTGCTGCTTCTTCCATTGCAAGGCAATATGTTGCAATATTGAGTGCAATACTGACCCACTGACCCCATGTTCATTACTTTAATAAAGAACCTTTGAAGCTACTGTGAATCATTAGCAGAACATCCCCAGTCAGTAGGACAGGACAGTATGTCTCAAAGCATGATTTGTCAGTGATGGGCAGCACAATATATTTGTTAATTATTTTCCCAAGGAAATCTGTTGATATTGCAGTATTCAGATGAGCCCTGTAACAAATCATATTTGCCAGATCTTTTTTTTTTGTTTTGTTTTGTTGTGAGGATCCTGGCCAGTCAGATATTTAGTTTCTGCAGATGTTTCTTCAAATCAAGCCAGTCACATGATCTAACAATTCTGAATACTTCTGGTCAAAATGAAGGCTGAAACAGTTTTTCAATATTATTGATAATGTCAGCAATGAAAAATTGTCAAAAAATATTTCTGTTTTTTTGTGATGTCCAACCTAGGTTGAGGTGTCTTAATGACCTAATCTGAAAAGAGCAGAACTTTACTTAAAAGATTGAATCTGTGTAAGCGAAAGAAAAATAAAAAATATTTCTGAAAGTTTTAAAAAAGGGAGTAAAATCTGGGGGCATTTTCTTAAAATGAAGTCTGTTGCAGGGATTCACTTGAGGTTTCAAGGGCAGCTTCCAGTGAGTGCCGACCAGAGTTATGAAATGGGGGAAAAATACTTTATTACTTTCACAAAGCCAAGAATCAAACAATAGCAAAATCAAAGCATGAGATAAAATCTCAGAACAGGATATAATATCTAATATTTAGAGAAGTGTACAGGGCATTTCAGGGGTCTCATAACATCACACAGAGAGATGGTACAAAACTCACTGGTCAAAATAATAAATAACTAAAATGTGAAATGGGAATGGATTACATTACCAATCTCCAGATAAAATAATTACTCGAACAGTCTGGAAGGTTGATGACTTGCGTCACTTGTCTCTGGAGAAAAGTACGTTTGGACTAGATCAGAACCATTTGCCGTATATAGAGCTAACTAGGGGTGGACGATATGAACTCAAATTTGGTATGGAAGCAGGTTTTTAGTCATTCTCTCCTGCAGCCTCTACACGTTTGTTTTTACCTCTTCACTTATTTTCAATTCCATTTTACACCTTGTGGTTGGTGTCTAAAATAATACTTCACTGTTTGCTAAGTTTAATGAAGACAGCTCACTATTCCAGGCTTGTTAAGTTTATCTCATTAAGTTAAGTCCACGGTCGTTAGATGGGTTTTACAAGCTGATCCGTTCTGCTTCGTTGTGTTTAACAGTTTCCTGGTCCACCAGGCTTGAGCCCATTGCTCAGTCACAAGTCAGAATGCTTTCCAGGGTAAACAAATGTACAGTGCTCTCTTAAGAATTATATTTATTATTGAACAAAGTGGCAGATTTGACTGTTTCTTCATTTGGTTAAAGCTTTGTGCTAGAACTTAGTGCTGCTGAGCGAAGCAGCGACAAATGCTGTATGTGTGAATGACCAGCGCGTACGAGCTGTAGCAGCCTGAAACTGACCCAGATGTGTCCAAACTTAAATGTCTGAAATAGAGTGGAAAACACAACGTATTTATTAAAATAGTACTATATTTAAGACGTAGTCCAAATAAAAACGCTCTTTGCTATTGTATAGTTTCAATCTGCGCTTTAAAACTAGGCGGATTTATGGAGGGAAGCCGCAAATCTGGCAACCCTGAATAGCATGGAAAAATCTGTTTTGTCCAGTAGAGTGAAACAGAAGATTTTAAATGGAAATCCTCGCAGCGTAAAAATACCTGCAAACACAGTGTAGCATGACTGCAAAGCTGAACACGATCATGATGCTTCATGCACATGACTTGCACCCAACAGTACACTTGCTTTGTGCACACGCCCACATAAACCTATACTGATTAACGCAGGAGCGACTGCAAGCAGCACTCAGCGGTGCAGTTTGGGCTAAAACACAATTTTGTTAAGTTTTTAAGAGTTATTTAAGCTGTTCATGCTTATATTTACTCTGCCCTGGGGGTGGCGCCGTTTGTGGTTCACTGTGGTGTGTTTAGGCTTATCACAGTTTTCATGGTACGGCAAAATTCATAACATGAGAGAAGGTCAGACCGGTATTCACGTTTATACCAGTATGCCAACCTTCCAAATGTGCTTACATGCCAAATTAATTGCTGACAGACAGCAGAATCGGATATCAGACGGACACAGATCAGGAAACAGATCTAAATATGTATCAAAAGAGAATTAAGATTTCTGGAACTTAAGGAACTTAAAAACATCAAAATGACAGAACACACTTAAAAACAGTTAATCAAATATAATGCATAATACCAAAATATCATTCTAATTACTCTCAAATCAGAAGTGATTAGAGGTTATTTCATAAAACATTAATGATACCATAGTTAGATAATCATTTTCAGTCAACTATCTCAGAATAATTGATTAACTAATATGATTCCAGAGCAGTATACAAATCGTGTCTGAATCATATCTGAGTCATGTTTTAGTTCATCGTCCTTTATAATTAATGATTTTCAAAAACACTGATCAGTGCTCATTGATTTGATTAAGGTCTTTAACAGTGAATCAGTCAGTTAGCCACCATCTCACTACCACATAGTCTCATACAGCATTTGCTGACTTGGCTTTCCACAGTAGCAAAACGTTAATTTAATGTTTGATTCTGAAGAGGCAGAACTGTCAGTAAATGGAAATTTTCCCTTCATTTCAGTGTTCGGACAAACCAGACTAGCCCCCCCCGAAGATGTGCATTCACACTTAAGTGATTTGTTAAATGGGAAAAAACATTCTTCCTACAAACATCACTAAAGCTCATCATGTTACATTAGTCACTGGAATATTCTAAGTCATATTGGTTCTGTTCATTAGAAATACTTGGAGGGCTACTTTCAAAAATGACTGAACATTCAGCAGCTCGTCCCGTCACAGCATTACTTACACAGCTAGTTATGTGAAACTGATACAGCACAGCTCATTATAGCACGACTGCATACATGTTTATTAATATCCCATTTAATTTTAGTTATCACTTATTCAAAACTGGAGGTGGGCAGTCTTGATACAGATACTTTAAACAAAACATAAAATATGTATTTTATACATGATAAGGTATTCCGTGATCACTGTATATAGCGGTATAGTTGTTCAGGTGAGCTGGGAGACTTCATCAAAAGTAAATATGCTTCAGTGGGGCTGTTTCTCATGTCAGGCTTACGTTTTCTTGTTTTTCTGCCTGATAGTAGGTTGTAGTTATTGAGTATGTTTACATGTACAGAATAATTTGAAAACTGCAGTCAACTAGGTTTGGGCAGTAATCGGTTAATCGCATTTACAAGAACTTAAGAAAACTGATAATGGGCAAAACTCCTGGTCTATATGAACTAGTCAGTAATCGGATTTATTCATAAATATATGTATCTCTAAGGTTGCTTTGCAACCGGTCAATAAACCCACCAAAGAAGAAGCATGTGGTATAGAATTCAAACTTACTGTCATAGTTTTGTGTTTAACGTGATGTTGATTTACTTGCCAGTGTTATTTGGGCGTTTTTATTCCTCCAGATTGCACATAATGCTGTCATGATGTGTTACATAATAACCCAATTATTGGGTTAAAATAGAGGAGTTTTTTTATCAAATGGGATTTAATGAAATCTTGAAGCTTGTATAATGGGTGCCTGCTTAATAACTATTGGTTCTATGATTAGTGTGCAATTAAACACACTCATTGACTTCACTGCTGTTTCTATACAGGTTTTCTAAATGACCATGGAGGCAGGAGCAGACGTCCAGCAGGGTGGCGACACTGCTGTGTCAGAGACAGACACCCAGCAGATTGCCACTTTGGCACAGGTGAGCAGTTCAGAGGCTACATCCTGTTATACTGCCAAAATACAGGCAGAATAGAAGTCTGTGCAGGCAAGAAACTGCATACACGCAAGCTTGTGCCCATGCCTCAGATTGAACAAGTAATCCTTCGGTCTTCTCCACATTCTGCACGAGCATTAGAAGAGGATTTTGTAAATGGGGGGAAAACAATACTTAAGCCAGTTGGCCAGAAATTCAGTTGTAGCACAGAAGGCCTTTCTTTTTGTCTTTTTTACACTCCATTTCTGGCTAGTTTCTGCAAAGAATTACAAAGCAATATAAAAAAGTGACAGCGATTCAGTGACATAATGCAATAACAGGGCACCAAGATGTACTGTTGGTAAATACGTATGTCAGAAACAACACAAGCAGTTTTATTTGAGTTTTTTTTTTTTTAACATTTTCACAGCATACGTAACAATATTTCTTTTTTCTGAGATTTAGTAAGTTGGAACAGACAGAATAGAACCTGTACAGCCACATATAAAAATACCTTAATAATAATAATAATAATAAACCAGCAGCTACCATGATGTATTCATTGATTTGCAGACTGCACTGCTCTAAATCCAATTAAACAGGCCAGTTAACATTTAGTCAGTGTTGTAGTATTGACAGTAAACACTATATGCTCAGAAAAGTGTACTGTGACCTAATTTATCATGATAACGATAAAGTACTGTATCATCATATTGCCCACTCCTACCTTATCCTGTTACAGTTTGTAGTCCAGTATCCAAGTTTCAGAACCAGGGTTTCTGTCCCACAGGTTTCCATGGCGGCGGGTCAGGCTTCAGCCAGTGGCCCCACCGTGACCCTGGTGCAGCTGCCCAATGGTCAGACAGTTCAGGTTCATGGGGTCATCCAGGCTGCCCAGCCTTCAGTCATCCAGTCCCCACAAGTCCAGACAGTACAGGTGAGCGACTGATCATATGATGATGCACAACGTCTTCTCAAAGTATGCCTTCTTTGTTCTTTACGTTGCTATTTCTTTTTTTCGTAGTTGTTAAGGAATGCTGTTGAGTGGCCAGTTTATTAGGTACAACTGCCTTCGGTCTACATATATTGACCCTTATATCTGATATACCTACAATATAGGTGCACTTTGTAAAAGAATGTTCCCCTTTCCTGCAGTAACAGTCTAGACTCCTCTGGGAAAGGCTTTAGACTAGATGTTGGAACATTGCAGTGAGGATTTGATCACATTCAGCCATGAGCATTAGTGAGGTCAGGTACTAATGTTGTTGATTAGTTCTGGCTCACGAACACCACTCCAATTCATCCCAAAAGTAAGGGAGGGAGCTCCAGCACTCCAGAGAACACAGTTCCACTGCTCCACAGCCCAGTGCTAGGGGACTTTATACCCGATGCTAAAGGGGTATAAAGTCCCACTTATTAAAAGGGATATCTGGATCCTTTTGGACATGGTGTAACTGATAAAATGGCCAATGAGTGTAAATACAAGATATATCCAATAGACTACAATTTTGTGTAATGTTCTTGAAAAAGTAATGTTTTGTGTTGTTTTTCAGATCTCCACCATTGCAGAGAGTGAGGACTCTCAGGAGTCGGTGGACAGCGTGACAGATTCTCAGAAACGGAGGGAAATCCTCTCCAGACGTCCTTCTTACAGGTACACATCCTGTTTGGAATTGAATCTTATTGGTATTGATTAAAAGTGCAGTGCAGTAGCTTGTCTTTCCAGCCCTTTGTTCATTAATGTTATTTGAGTTCCTGTTCAATGTTTTTTTATACAGAAAGATCCTAAACGACCTGTCATCAGATGCTCCAGCAGTTCCACGGATAGAAGAAGAGAAATCAGAAGAGGACTCTGCTCCGGCCATAACAACTGTCACCGTGCCAACGCCTATTTATCAGACGAGCAGCGGCCAGTACAGTGAGTGCCTGATTTTTCACTTAATGTTAAATGACATACTGTATCATTGAGTTGAGGATGTTAATTAAGGCTGTCACTATGGATTATATCAGCAATTGAGTTATCTACTTTATTGGGAATAGATAAATTAGGAAGCCTTTTTAAAAGACATAACCTAAAAAAAAAGCATGTTGTTTGACTATGTTTTTATAAGAGAGACTAGAAGGAAAATGAAAAATATCATGCAAATTTGTTGATTCATTGACAGAGTACATTTTATTTATTCATTCATTTATTCAAGTATTCAAGTTTACTTAGTCTGAATTCCCTAAAATACATAATTCATTCTGGTGAATTAAAGCCATGATAATTTTGAATTTGTCAGTGGCATAAGTTCCACTCAGTTAACAATTAAAACAATACCCGTTTAACCTTAACTAACCATAACTAGTTGAATTATCACTAGTAACCTCTGTAGCTCTATTTCTCTGCTTAATGGCTTCCTGTTTCCTCTTCCAGTTGCCATCACACAGGGTGGGGCCATCCAGCTGGCCAATAACGGAACAGATGGGGTTCAGGGCCTCCAGACACTGACGATGACCAATGCGGCTGGCACCCAGCCGGGTACCACCATTCTGCAGTACGCCCAGACCAGTGATGGCCAGCAGATCCTGGTGCCCAGCAACCAGGTGGTTGTGCAAGGTGAGCATCAAACAAAAGCACATGCTGTCATCTGACTCCACTGTGTTCAGCCTAAAGCAATGAGTCCACCCAAAATCAAATTTACCCTGTTTGCCTCTTAGCCCAAATGTAATCAGCTAAGACATGTTAAGATCTAAAGCTTGTTTCTTTAGTTTTGCAGCAGTGCTAGGAGGCTTATGTAGCTAACAAGTAATGGAAGCCTATAGCCACCAATTAGTTTAGTTTAAATTAGATCCTAACCTCACTCCTGCCTCAAACAGAGTCAAGTTGTTTGAACCTCAAATAGACTTTATGTGGTTTCCCACACTGTATGACATGCTGTTCTCTATAAAATGGACACAATACATTCAGGCACCAGGATGAATGCTATTTCTGTTTTTAGCTATGCAACATTGTGCATTTACAGTCAGATTTACTTTAGAATTATTTCAGAACTGTCTAAAGTTTGCTTGTTATGCCATAAATTCGATGTTGTATCCGACCCCTGGGGAATATGTCATGAAGTAACGTTTTCCAGTTGGGTCACTGACTAAAATCAAACACCAAGATTGCTCAACTGGAATCCCCCTTAGATTTTAGTAGAGTTATTTTTTCCTCAAGTTGCCTGATGAAATGAGGAAATTCTTTGTTATGAACAACAAACTGAGAGAATTCTTCAGGCTAACTGCTTTGCTTCATTATCTGATCAGGTTTTTGTGATTTGATTGGCTATTAGCATATATAGACATATGCAAAACTTAAACACATTTTAATAAGACACTTTTTCTGTTTTTCAGTTTATTTCCCCACATATTGGAAAAATAAAACAAAAAATGTGATGTGACCTTTGCACAGGCCACATTTTGTTTTCTTTGTTTTTTTTCAGTATGTTACATTCAGCAAATAAACATTAATTGCATATTAAAATATGCATAACAGTCTCAGTAGAGTTTGCTTATTTTACTGAATTTGTTCGCTTATTTAATGTAATTTGACAAAGGGTGCCCAGACTTTTGCATATGACTGTCACCATCTGCTGAAATGTCTGTGATGATGATTTATAGTGTGATTGGCCTGGAATCAAAAATATTGGATTTCTCCCTGTGGAAAAGCTTAAGGTATATGATTAAAAATGAGATTTGATTGCTAGGTTTTTTTTGTTTTTTTTTGTTTGCTTGTTTGTTTGTTTGTTTGTTTGTTAGCCCCCCCCTTTTTTAGACAGTCCAGAATATGGGGCACTTCATTTATGTTGTGTCTTCAACGCAGTTTGTGTCATAAGATATGGCATTGTATTAAAAATAATTTTACAGTGTATAATATGCTAATAGTTAAGACAGTATAAACTTATTTGATTTGTTTATGGAATAGTGTACACCGTACTAGATCTAAAAAAAGTTTGTAGCTCTGACAGACTGTCTCTCTTGTGTTGTGCAGCTGCTTCCGGGGACGTCCAGGCATACCAGATCCGAACTGCAGCTGCCAGCACCATCGCTCCTGGAGTGGTCATGGCCTCCTCTCCTGCTCTGTCCGGCCAGGGAGGAGCTGAGGAGGCCACACGCAAAAGGGAGGTGCGCCTCATGAAGAACAGGTATGGCCAGGACAGTTCTCCTTCAATAACGACCTCAAAGAATTCAATTATCAGTCATGATATTGGCCCAGGAATTTCATATTTCTGTATTGCTTATGAAAACTTGATTTAACATTTGAATTAATACAAATGAACATAAATACAGTAAAAAGCTTTTCTTGCCTTCAAAAAAAAAGCATGTCTGCATTTATAAAAAGTCCTAAATTATATTCTACATAATTACAGTCTCAAGTATCTTTTCAAGTAACTATTTATTTATGTATTTGTTTGTATGTATGTCACATGCATGGAGGGTATTTTAGATAAATGTTAGCTGCTGTTGACCTACTTTGAAGAGTGTTAGGTTTTATACGTTGTGAATGTATAAATGTGCATTTATTCACACATTTGTTCCAACATAAGTGTTTTACAAAGCTAACAAATGCTTACTGCCCAGATAAATGGAGATAGATTTAAATTAAGACTGTCACTATTGATTATTAATAATCAAGTAATCTGCCAATTATTTTGATGAGTATTTGGCAAAGTTTTTAAGATGGCCTAAAATACAAAAGAACCTCATTAGTAGTAAACAATACAAACTTTTTATAGAATTTAAAATCTTGGATATGGAACATCTAAAACTATGAAGCATATAAAAAGACTTAATTTAAATATAAAAAGACTTAATAAAAAGTATTTAAAAAACACAAACAGGTGTGCCCAAAAGTAATATATGTCAGGGTTCAACAATAACGACTGGCCGAATGCCCGGGGCAAGTAAACGTGATGTCGGGACAGCAGCGCGAAAAATCACTTGCCCGATTAGTCAAGTTCATGTTGGGCTAAAGGCTGCAGTGTGTGAACAGAACAACATAACTGAGGCCAAAAATATTCACTTGAATATATAACCCCTCGCCACACAAAAATGGTCTAATCCATTCGTGCGTGTGTTATAATGTTTTACAGCCATATCTTAAATCATTGTCTCAGGAGGCCAAGGACTTTCTCCAGTATTGTGAATATTGTGATATGTTTGCAATCCTTGATTTATTACAGATGGATTTATTCAGATTTCCCACCTTTGTGCCACTTTCCAGTAAAATACGTTTTGGGGCTGTATGGTTGGCCACAGTCCACTTTAAAAGTTTCCAACAAGTATTTAAAACATAAAACAAAGCTGAGGCAAATCTGTTGAAATCTTCTTGCGTTTTCTGACTGTAATGCTGTGTTACGGCCACAGGGAGGCAGCACGGGAATGCCGTCGGAAGAAGAAGGAGTATGTGAAGTGTCTGGAGAACCGCGTGGCCGTGCTAGAGAACCAGAACAAAACCCTCATCGAGGAGCTCAAAGCACTTAAGGACCTTTACTGTCACAAATCTGAATAGCTCTGCTGCTCCGCATCCACACACATGAACACAAACACACGTCCCTGTCTCAGCTGCCAGACAGACAGTTCTCTGAGTTCACCCCCAGGTTCTTCAGAGACAGAGACTCTATCTTGCCTTTCACATGTACCTGGGTGGAAGTCTTCTCTTTTTCTATCTATACATTTTTTAAGAAAAATAAACAAATATTATTCATGTGTAAAAGTGGAGGAGGGGAGAGAAAACTACAGTGGATTTGAGTGACTCTTCAATCATTTTTCTTTGTTGTTTCCTGTTTAAAAAAAAAAAGAGAGAGAAACAGTCCTTTTAAGAAACCAAGTACCTATCACTTTGCCCCACTTTAAACTCCAGTAAGGCCCGATGGGAGGCAGTTGATCAAGTCAAGGAGGGCTAATATCTGACCATCAGAAGAAGAGCTACGGCTGAACAGTCACACACACAACTGTAAGAGCACCCAGCAAGAGCCATCATGTAGAATGGAGTCGTCATGGAAATCCACTGATCTGATTTGACCTTGATGCTTTCTAGGCTTCCCACTTTGAGAGTTCCTGCGGTGCACTAGTTTTGAGTGACCATGCTTCCACCAATCATGACATTTAATGGACATGTAGATGGTCTGTTTCATTGAGTGGGACGACTAATGGGTTAATATCAACATTTCAGCAGCTGGGCCCATTCCTATTGTTTTACTGCTTCTGTTACACTTGATCTCTTGTTTTGTTTTTTTGTTTATTCTGTTATGGAAATCTGCAGATCAGTTATGAAAGATGTTTTGACATTTAACTTGCACCTCTGCCTTGTTTTTGTTTTGTTTTTTTCCTTTGAGAAATTAGCAGTGTTGGTTTTCTAATGAGATAGAATATCAGATCTCGATCTTTGATGAATTTCGCGGTTTTGGGTGTACTGTTGCAAAGCACTGAATATGACTATTATAAGCTTTCCAGAGGATCTTGGGAGCTACAGTCAAAACCCCCTTTTAGATCTTCAGGCTAGTTAACTAGCAACCTCTTGGACATTGCAATGCTAAGACATGGATTCACCTATGCCAGTTTTTCAGAGAACAGTTTACTAATATCCTCTTATTCATGTAGTCACGCTAAGACTGCCGTTGGTGCTTATACGTGTTCGCCCTTTCATGCTAAACTGAGGTCAGTAAGGTGGTTTACCTTGTTATGGTTAAGGTGAGGGTGTGGATGAGGAATGACTGATTTTTAGATCAGAAAAAAAAGAAGCCTGTACCTGAATCGCATTGCTGTAATGAAACACAATGTTATGTTATATATTTCTGTCTTCTGCCATGAAATGTAGCCATCTGTAACAATATTATATGCATCCTATTTTTTAAAACTTTTTTTTTCTTTTTTTTTCATTTATTTTGTGTATACATTGTATTTTTAATCATTACCTGTATGTAATATAACACAGAAAATGGCCTACTGGAGCAGATTTTCTTCAATAATTACACATTTGGCAGTTATTGCTAATCAAACATGTCAACTGTGCATTGTGATTGTTTTGTATTTTAAAGTTCTTGCTAGTTCAGTGACTTCCTTCTTCCTTCTAAAGCTCCTCTCTTGTTTTTCAGATAGTGATGGTAGTGAAAGCCTACTCTTTTAAATTGCTGACCAGTGTAGTGCACAGCCTGCCACGTTCATATGTACACAGCCTGCAGCCTGGCTGCAACATGTGGAGAGAGGCGTTTTGAAATCTCAGCGTAAAAGGGTTAACTAATAGGTATGTGCGTTCTGAAGAATTTTTGATTTGGGTAGTCGTAACAGCGCTGTTGCCTCACAGCAAGAAGGGCCTGGGTTCGATTCCCGGCTGGGCGACCAGGGTAATTTCCGTGTGGAGTTTGTGTGTTCTCCCCGTGTCTGCGGGGGTTTCCTCCGGGTACTCTGGTTTCCTCCCACAGTCCAAAGACATGCAGACAGGCTGATTGGACATGCTGAATTGTCCCTAGGTGTGAATGTGTGTGTGATTGTATATGTATGTCTGTCTGTCTGTCTGCCCTGCGATGGACTAGCGACCTGTCCAGGGTGTATCCTCCCTTCCGCCCAGTGACAGCTGGGATAGGCTCTAGCACCCCACCGTGACCCAGAAGGATAAGCGGTTTAGATGGTGTGGGGGTGGGTAGTCATAACAGGTAATGAATGGATAATTAGGAAAACAAGGGAGAAGGGGGGGTTTGTAAGAATTAGAAGCACACAGAGAAATAATGTTTTGTAAAAATAGAGGAAATTTATTGATATTGCTCAAAAGAGGCTTCAGATGAGCTTAGTTACTACAGCTAAAGGGTGCAACTTCGCATGCTGATGGAGACTCGTCACCTAGCTCTTAGTGGACGCTGTGCTAGCATGTTAGTTTGTCAGAGAAATATATTTCCACTGAGTAGCTAATTAGCTACTAATGAGCACTAATTAGCGATAAAGTACCTTTTTAGGAAGTCCTTCACAGGGCATCCTTGGCAACAAACTCATGTTAAGGCATACTCAGTTTGGAGAAGCAAAAGGTAATATACATAATTACTTGCAAATATGAGCAAACAGGCTGCATTTTACAGTCCTTTTAACATTAAAATCTGCCTTCACTGTTTGTAATCAATTAATTGGTAATCTTCTCTAAGTGAAACAGTGAATACCTGAATAGTGGTTTCATTATTCAAATACTGGCATCCAGTCACCTCGACCGGTTAACCGAGTGTTCTCTGCACATCAGTAGTAACTAAGCTCCGCTCACTTGCTTGTCCCAGAGGCCTGTCGCTCAGAAGAAGAGTTCGGTCCTGGAAGATGGCTTAAATGATCAGTCTTATTTACAGCAAGATTGATTATGACTCTACTATAGAGCAAAAAAGGCAAATAGAAGTTAAACAGTGTATAATGTACGGAGGTACGTAAGGCTCAAACAATACAGAAAATGCTAATGTTAGTGTTAACAATTGGATAGACAATAATATTTTTCTTAATTCTTAACAACATTTGTTTCTTCCATCTGTTTATGCAGTCTTCCTGTGGCAATGTGATCAAGTCCAGCGGGGGCCAACTCACGTTTGTCACTGTTTCACACAATGACAAATAAATTCCTATTAATGAATAAACAAAAACCTGAAACTAAAAACTGACTCGCTATATACATCATAAAAATTCTTTTTTTTTTTGATATTGAGCAATCCAAATTCCAGTTTAACCATACACCGATCAGGCATAACATTATGACCACCTCCTTGTTTCTACGCTCATTGTCCATTTTATCAGCTCCACTTACTATATAGGTGCACTTTGTAGTTCTACAGTTACAGACTGTAGTCCATCTGTTTCTCTGCATACTTTGTTAGCCCCCCTTTTACCCTGTTCTTCAGTGGTCAGGACCCCCATGGCCCCTCACAGAGAGGTACTATTTGGGTGGTGGATCATTCTCAGCACTGCAGTAACACTGGTGGTGGTGTGTTAGTGTGTGTTGTGCTGGTACGAGTGGATCAGACACAGCAGTGCTGCTGGCGTTTTTAAACACCTCAGTGTCACTGCTGGACTGAGAATAGTCCACCAACTAAAAATATCCAGCCAACAGCGTCTTGTGGGCAGAGTCCTGAGACCACTGATGAAGGTGCACATGAGCTACTGTCTCTGACTTTACATCTACAAGGTGGACCAAGAAACAGATGGACTACAGTCTGTAATTGTAGAACTACAAAGTGCACCTATATAGTAAGTGGAGCTGATAAAATGGACTGAGTGTAGAAACAAGGAGGTGGTCATAATGTTATGCCTGATCGGTGTAGCTATGAGGCATTTATTAAGCTTCTCAAGCTTCTCAAAAACATTTCAGACAGCCTGCCCTCCACTATCTGCCCCAGAATGCCTATTGTTTTTAAAATGTTTCTCCCACCTTCAATATGCATCATCAGAAGTGGGTTTTCTTAGCATTTAAACAGGAAAATCTTGCTCTAGATACCTCTGCGACATCACTGTAGGAGGCATGTTTACAACAAATGTATTTTTTTTATTTTAGGCACAATGTCTCTGGGAATTCCTCTTTTTATATGTCAGCATAATTAATAATCATTAAGATGTAAAGAAAGTCATAGAGTGGTTTGATGTGAAATGCTTTACTCTAGAGAAACTTACTGAGTAATAATATGAATTTTGGCAAATTCTTTTGACCAATAACTGATCATTATTAGTCAATGATTAAACAATAACCAACAAACTTACAAACACAGCCCATTGAACCCATCAAGAAGAGGACTGGTGGTGATGGGAACCAGACATCTGAGGAGTTTGCCTCTAAAAATGACCTTAATATCCGTTCTAGAAAAGAACAGCTTAGCTGGTTACCAGCAAAACAAGCACACTGTGTGGACACATTGGATGCTGGTCAGCAGCAGTGGAAGTGGTTATGCTGATCACCAGCAAGGCCAGCATATGTTGTGTTTTGGAAGCAGGTTCTGCTCAACCAGCACAACCATGTTGGCATGGAATTCATGCTGGTCTGTGCTGATTTTTTCAGCAGGGAACTAAATTAGTTATTTCATGAAATAGTTACAATATGCTGAGACTGAAACAATTACGAATACATTGAGATTGATTTTTCATGATAATGTCTGGTCTAAAATGTATTTTTTAAAAATACATTCATGGCAGAGAGGCTATTAGTTATGGCACAATAGACCCAAAAGAAAGGTTTATTTATTTATCCCCCCCCCCAGATATACCAGTTTAGTTTATCATCATCATTTTATTCAAAATTCATGGAGGTTCACTGGTATTTTTAGATAGTAAATAAAATGTTATGTGTGTTACAGACATCCCTGCTGAAAAAAGAAAAAACAGCACAGAACAGCATTCATTCTATACTGTCAGAAATAAGGTATTGTGCAGGGACATTTCTACTTCATCAAAGTAGAAACAATATAAAAGTACACTATATGGACAAAAGCATTAGGACACACCTCTTAATCATTGAATTCAGCTGTTTTATTCAGTCCTATTGCCACAGGTGTATAAAATCAAGCACCTAGCCATGCAGTCTGCTTTTACAAACATTTGTGAAAGAATGGGTTGTTCCGCCTGACTGCATTGTGCTAACTGTAAAGTTTGGCGGAGGAGGGATAATGCTGTGGGGATGTTTTTCAGGTGTTGGCCTAGGACCCTTTGTTTCAGTGAAGGGAAATCTTAATGCTTCAGCAAAGCAAGACAATTTGGACAATTGTACGCTTCCAACTTTGTGGGAACAGTTTGGGGAAGAACCTTTTTGGTTCCAGCATGACTGAGCGCACAAAGCAAGGTCCATAAAGGTATGGCTGAGTGAGTTTGGTGTGGAAGAACTTCACTGGCCCACACAGAGCCCTGACCTCAACCCCATTGAAGACCTTTGGGATGAACAAGAATGGAGCCAGGCTCTCTCATCCTACGTCAGCGTCTGACCTCACAAATGACCTCACAATTCCCACAGACACACTCTAATATTTTGTGGAAAGCTTCCCAGAAGAGTGGAAGCTAATATAGCTGCAAAGGGGGACCAGCTCCATATTAATGTCTGTTTATTTGGGACGGGATGTCATAAAAGCTCCTGTGGGTGTAATGTATAGGTGTCCCAATACTTTTGTGCATAGTGTCTGTACCTTAAATACATTTTTTTTCTAGTAAAAGTACACATTTTTACCTTTTTATGACCCAATTTTTTACGCAGAACAGTAAAATAAAAAGGCTTAAGACAAGATAAGGTGTACATTCAATGCAATTTAAAACAATTCATTGTAGTGAATTGTGGTACAATTATATTCCATAACTAAAGGTACTTAAGGTATATTAGAATTATATTAATTGTATTATAATATAATTAGGTAGTTGTATTCTCTAACTAAAGGTACCCTGAGTGTATCACCCTAGTGACACTTTTTCCTGAGAGTGTATGCTTGTCTAAACTGGTCTGATGCGGGTTTATGCTGGCCATCCAGCATGGTCATGCTTTTCTGTACTGATTTTTCTAGCAAGGATTGTGACCTCTAGTTCCTATTACTACTACTGTAAAGAAGTTGTGCTCTATTTCACGCCAAACCACACTGAATGACTTTCAACGACTGAATTACCAGCCCATGCTGGGTGACCAACTAAGCCAGCACCAGACCAGCATGGAATTTATTTTTTTTGCCCCTGTGCTGAAGTACTGAGGGCAGTGATCTCCTCAGTTCACTGCTGTGTGAAGGTGCGCTTTCAGTGCTGCCCGTAGCTGAAGGAGGAACTCCTTGTGCCCCTCGACGGCGCACTGCAAACAGCTCGTGAAGCTTGCCGCACACGCGCATCTCACACAACATTAAGCTCCGACAGCTCGAGTAACCACGGCAACGGGGGAGTCCACACGCGGGGAGGGATTCCATTAGAGATAGCGAGAGAAGAAGATTCAGCATAAGAGCCTGGATTCAGTACTGTAGCCTCCTACAGGGAGAAACAGCCTCAATATTAGCCAGTAAAGAGGAAGATCTCTCTTTATGAAACCATTCAGTGCATCACATAAAATCGATAATTTCAGCATGAGTTGATTATATTACATTTAGAAAGTGAGTCAATGCATCATAAAATCTAAAATTTAAGCATGATTTCATTTCATTTTGATTAGGAATTGATTTAGTGCAGCATTAAATTTCATTAAAAACCCTGTTTCTCTAAGATTTGATTTCAATTAGGAAACAATTAACTTCATCATTAAATCTTTAATTTCAGCACAATTCAACTTAAAAACATTTAGTGAGTCAATTCATTATACATTTCAGTGTGACTAGGTTTGAGTACAATTCTTTGGGAAATGAGTAAATGCATCATGACATCTCAGATTTCAGCCTGGTTCAGGAACCATTTACACAGTAGTGGAATATAGCATTTTTGGGTGGTTTTACATCAGAAATAGTCTGAAAGTTTTATTTTAGCCAAAAAATGAATGTGTACTTTATTGAGTATTAGCTTTTATCAATTATATTTGTGTCTCACATTCCAAAAATCATACAGTTGAATGTACATCCTCAGATGCATTTTCAATCCCCTATTTATTAGTAATTGAATAATAAGTCATTCAATTAGGATTTGAATTCCACAGAATAGAAAGTTAAGCAGCAACCCCGTTACCTTAAAGCTGCACTATGTAAGATGTTATTGTTAAAATTGAAAGAAGTAGCATTTCTGAGCCAGGAGGAATAAAAGAACACTCTAAAATATCTTCGTGTACTGCTGCGAGTCACCCTGTAAAGCCTGAAATAGTAATTTAAAAGTCAGAGGCTTTCGCGGGAGGTTTCTGAACTGCCTCATATATTTTTACCTGTTAATGCCACACAGACAGTCAAAAAGAAGGTCCGGCTCGATGTTTACATCTCAAATCAACTCTACACTGGTGAAGATATAATGACAGTAGTAGTTCATTCACTTACATCCTCTGAAGACATGTCCTTCAGCAAGTTTTGACTGAGCTCTCTTTGAATATTCTTTAAATGCACTCGCAAACGTCAAATTCATCTGCTCATCGGGGTCCAAACCACAGCCTATGTTACAAAATGTTCCTCTGTACATTGGGTGCAATTACACATTTCCATCAGAGAGGCCTCCAAATCCTCCAGACTTCTTTGTTTGGACTAATTAAATAGTTGTGTTAACCCCCTTTGCTGTATGATTCAAGCTCTTTGGTATCAGGAACCTCTTTGGATCTTTCAAAAGCCCTAAGCTAATTACCTTGTAAGGCAATGTGTGGAAGTAATAGAGGGAGGACAGTCCAGGCTTTGTCACAAAGAAAAGCTAAAATCAATAGTGATTATCAATATCAATAGTTTCCATTTCTGTTTACGATCATTCAAGATCCAGATGCTGCTTTGAATGCTCATTCATGGCTAAGTGAGATTAGCATACTGAAGCATGATCAATGATGACTCAACAATTAGTATTGATCCACAAAATGATTAGACCTACAAATGACCCATTACCCAGGCTCAATAGTAATGACATCTCTCTGACATTCAGCTAATAAGGGAAGCTATAGGAGTTTGATTCTTTTAATTAGAAAACATTAATCTACACTACGCAGCAGAAAATGTGGTTTGAATTGGCTTGTGTATGAATTGTCGAATGATGTAGTCAAATCTTGGGATGTGATGCAGCCAACAGAGAGAACGCTTAGTGAAACAGAGCTTGCTATTTGCACAAGCCAATACCAATTCCCATGTCCATGCAGATATAGGTCAATAAGCTGAAGGAGAATAGAAATGTCCAAGATCCGCACTACAATCAAGACAATAATCCAACAGCAAACACGTACATTGGCCGCCCTCCATCAGCTTCCCCACCTGGTCGTTCGTTAGTCGGTTCTGATTAGTGGTCATTGATATGCACAGAGTGATTGCTTTTGCACTGCTACAGCTGTGTCAAGATGGCCAGCTGAGATCGTCCGCTCTAGGCCATATGGGGGAGGCAATGTCTGTCTCCCTCTCTTGCTCTCTCTCTGCATTTCTCTTTTTTGCTTTCTGCTTGTCTCTCAACTATCTCCCTCATATGTTCTGCCTCCTTCACACACACACATCTTTGGCTTTCCACCTCAGGGCCCAGAATGAGACAGAGTAAGCAGATGGTTCAGCGTGCCTGGACTGCAGATAGAACCGATTCAGTACTGGGTACCGTTATCAGGCAGATATCCACGGAAAATTCTGGATTGAATGTTGGAGGGGAAAAAAAGAACAAATTTTGCCTGAAATTTCACAGAATTGCTGAAGCACAGTGGTCAGCAACCCTGGTCCTGGAGATCTACCTTCCTGCTACCTTCCTCCTGAGACTAAAACAGACCTTTTTTTTGACCTTGTGTGTGTGACGTTAATAGTGAAAGACATAAGACATGGTCCAAAAAACACCCATGAAATCTGACCCAACTTTTATCCTGACTCAGTAATGCTGCTTCTTTAAATTTAACAAAACTGTTTACATAGTGTAGCTTTAAAAGTTCATGTATAAAGGGAAAAAAAATCACATCAATTTTAGTTTTTCAGCTTTTGGTTTTGGAGGTTTTGGTATCTGTTTTGTGAAAATGATTATCTTGCTGTTTCTAGTCTGGACATTTCCATTAAATTAACCAGAACTTCAGCATTTAGCCCCCCAAAAAAGCAAAAACTACTGAACTGACAGTAAACTGGCTCAAAAAACCAGACAGAGTACTCTCTGTCTAGGAGGCAGACATGACTGACAGTGCATTAAAATTCAGCAATGAGGCTGCGTTTGTATTTTCGTGTATTTGCCATTCTGGGATTTTATTAATTTCCCTGTATAAAATGATCTGTGTCATGATTCTTCCAAACAGACTGCAAATTGGTTCTAATTAAACTGTAATTAAATAACAAGTGATGTGTGAATGCTCTGGAGCCTGCAGTCTTCTTTCTCAGCTTCTTAATGTCGAAGAAATCTGAATAAGGAAAATACATGAAAAGAGATTTTGATCAAAACCGCACTATTTGATCCACGTCTCTTATGAAAAATAGCCTAATTCACTTTTTACTTCGTTCTCTGTTCTATCTGCTTTTGTTCTGATTCGACCGTCTGTATCAATTTCACTTTTCTATTGGTACGGGATTAATTTGCAGTTGAGTAGACCATACAGTACAGATCACCATACAGAAATGAATCATCCCTCAGAACAGCTACAGGTTTCACGCAATGACAAAAGTCCATTCAGCTCCTCAATAGCAGGGCTAGGCTCTCTGCCTGAAGTCCTTTTGCTTTTGTCTAGACATTTCAATTATCCACGGAAAGTGCGTGCAAGGTGCTCATGGTCAGACAGAGTCCAGTGAGATAGCCAGGCACACAAAGGCTAGCCACAAATTGACCTTCAGTCTGTTACTCACAGCCAGTGGTGGGTGGATGTTAAAGGAAGAGCTCAGGCATACATGCTAATGTTGCTAATAATGAACAGAAGTGAGTAGCCACCAATCAGCATGCTGTCATTCTCATAAGGCTAATTTGTGGCTATTCATTTTCATTCATTGTTAGCAACATTAGCATTATTGGCAGAACCATTTCTTTAACAAATCACTGTAAGCTTGTTCAGGCTAGGCTAGGCTAGAGGCTACTCTTCATTCACACGGCTGTTTTTTTCTGTATGCAGAGACATCTTTTTTCTCTCAAGGACACTGCGGCTAGAAGAAAAATGGGTTTTTGAAGGAAAACATATTGAACCCTGAATTGTAAGTGGCTTATACAACACATTATTTTAGTCGGCCTAGTTACTAGTTTTAGCTTAGGCCTGCTAGGCCAAACTAGTCCACATGTCTGATGTGTAAAATCTGAAGGAAAAGTTGTAGTTCTATGATTGCAGTATTTTCTTTTAAAATGATTTCAGATGTTTTCTGTGAGGCTAAGCCAGTCTATTGTTATTTAAATGAATGTACATTATTAGTTCAAATCATCAAAGGTACTTTTTGTTTATCCTTCATTACTCAGCTTTGCCATCACATCTCCAAATTCGCAATATACTGTGATACCAGGGCGTGATCTGGGGAAGGCGCTGCTGCTAATCCACCACTGCCTCGGTAGTGCTACCAGAGATTCGCTAACATAACATCAGGAGACGGCTATCTTTTGCTGTTTAGCTTAGGAGAAACTATAACACAGGCTCAGCAAGTCATATCAGACCTCGTAAGTTGTAAGCCAATCATATCAGACATGAGGGAAGGTCTCTGGTGCTACTCACTCTGTGAAGTAACATCAGCAATCGTTGAAGGTGTAACAGGACTTTAGCTACAAGTGTATTAAAATAAAGATTAAGCCTTATTGAAAGTATATAATATACAGTTTGAACCAGTAAGTACAGAGTGAAGATATCTCTAATATGGGTTTGTGCAAATTTTGGTCAATATAGCTGGCTAGCATGTTTTAGCCAGTTGCTTGTTAACTAGCTTGCTTTTAGTTAACCCCTTAAAATCCCAGGCTTATTACCTGTTAAGACTTCTTATTCAGTAACTTTAGAGGTGCACATTGGCTGAGCTACTCTTGGGTTATACAGAGAGATTCACTCGAAAGAGGCCCTGAATATTCTGTTGTAACTCCTGTCAGGATGAAGCATCTGAACCAAAAAAAAATACGCTACATACCTTGACGTATGTGTAATCGATTGCATTACATGCGATGCTGGAAGTGATCTCTGTTTTCTGCCAGACACATGAAGGGGTTTGGGGTTATGCACCTGGAAGTAGCAAACGGAGGTTAAACGTTGTGACGGCTGTCCGGTGCCTACTACCTCATCGCCCCGACGCAGGGGCATCCCAGCTTGTTTGAAGCTCCATATACCGAGGAGCACGTTGCCCATTGTTTCGTTCAGATTTCTTTATCCTAGCGCGAGTTATTACAGAATATTTGGGACCTCTTTTGAGTGAATCTTCCTGTATAATTGTGTAATAAACCTTTGGGCCTGCTGGAGGGCCCTGGTCAATTAAGGGGTTAATGTGAGGCAAATAAAAGGCGATCATAAAGCATGAACATCTGCTAGCTGGAGAGCCAACTCTATAAGAATTTTAAGAAACTTCAGAGGATATTTTTGCATATTTTTATTACGTGTTTCAAAACAATCACACCAATATTAGCTATATTTTTACTGTTGTTCATAACATAGTTTTACATCTCTGAATTCTTCATTTTGTAATATTAGGTGGTAATTAAGAGATTGAAATGCTATTACCTTAATATATCCTCATTTGTGAGGCAAAATAAAAAAATAATTGAGCGTGCTGTCAAATGTCACTGACAATGTCCACTAGACATTGTCAGTGACATTTGTAAATACAAATACAAATACAGAAAATAATCAAACTCTGTCTGATTGCATAAACTGAGACTGCACCAATCTATAATCTGTGCATTTGAATAACATATTTAGGACCTGCAGCTCATCTAAGAGAGAGGAGATAGCATTACTTGACTTTAATACCTTTGTTTGATCTGTGATCTGTGTAGCTGGACAGATATAGTATTTAAGTCATAAAAGATCAGCTTAATACACCATGAAGAAACAGGTCTTCTGTGTGCCAGCTTGACCAAATGGCCATTTTTGATCAATTTTCTGTAGGTTGGCCCACTTCTAGTCATATAGTCTACCTGCAATTGAGTCATGTTATTACTCAATTATGACTTTCATTTGAGTCATTTTACCCAGTTATTAAGTCTTTCTTGAGCTGAATCATCCCCCCCCCTCCCCCCACAAAATCCCCTCAGGGCTTCAATCAGGTGTGTTAGAGCAAGAAAAAGAAATGAAACTGCAGTGCAGGTTGGTCTCTAGGAAAACAAACTAAAATGGGTTTGTTATGACAACGACGATATAGGCTGAGCTAAATTTGGTGCATGACTAAGTCGTGTGTTTTTCTTATCTCCAATCCGCACTTGCTCTTTTGCGCATAAATTTATTAGGCCTACTTTTCTCTGTGTTTTCCTCCATAATGGGCCTAAGAAATGCTAGTGTTAAACCAAGCCTCGCAGCAAATACAATGACAATGTAAACCCCTCTTTATGATCTCTGACAGGCGAGAGAAACAAGGCCAGGAACGGCTAATCCTGAATTTCCTCAAAGCCTGTGCATGGCTAAAGCCCGGTCTGTTTGTGTTAAACCTTAACGTGCGCGAACGAGGCTGTGATGACAGTCGGCTAGTGATGATGAATATGTCTGTTCCCATGACACTGACAAATCCTATTTTCACCCCCGACCTCGGCCGCTTCGGATATGTGTCCGGACACATTCCATTTTCTCTCAATAAGCCGCAGCCCACACAATCCCTCCTGCCGAATGGCTAGGCTAGGCTAATTCTTCAGAGCTTTCTTTGAGAGCTCCCAAGCATGAGCAAGCAGAGGCAAAATTGCAGCCCATATGATTAAGCACTAACTGGTAATGTGTCATTGTCACATCTTGATATGGAGCATGAAGGAGGGATGGACGAGTCTAAGCTAGACTGTGGTTAGCGGAATGTGTCTGAGAAAGATGAAGATAGAGGAAGCAATGAGGGGGAGTTTATAGGCCTTGATTTGACATGAGGTTGAAAATGAACAGATATAGCTAACATTTTTCTCTCTATGCATACCAAAAACTAAAAACCAGAGTATCTATTTTGGCTTCAATTGTTTTAATAGTTTTAAAAAGCATTGGAATATTTTGAAATAATGAACAGCTCTTTTGGAATTCAGTCATTCTGAATGAAGTGAACTGTGTATGGATCATTCTACCGAATTGGTTCATAGTCACAGTTCAAAATCAGTTCCAGACTTTTAACTGACTTGGACATTAGACTGAAATTCTTTTGCTTTGAATGACCATAACCTTAGTTATTTTTAATTGATTAACACAAATTGAATGTACCATTTTGTCACTACCAAAGCAATCATAACACTACAGAAACTTTACCAAATGTTTAAATAGTGACTGTATTTACAATTTTAGCCGATTTTGAGCATAACAATATATTAAAAATATATGGCATAACAATAAATAAAAATATTAGCCCGTACATGACTAGCAAACAAAGCTTTGAACAGTTGCACACACTTAAAATCATAATTTTTCATTAAAACACAAAAAAGTTTACTTAATTGCAGAAAGTTAGTTTCAGTAGTGGCAGTTCTTCATGTTACACAGTGATTTTTAGACTTTGGAACACATTTGCTTCCAATGTCGCAATGTGGGATGTGGCTAAAATAAGGCTCCACCTATGGACTGAAACTCTTTTTGTTTATGTTAGTGATATGAAAATGTGAAACAGCATTTTTTTAAATAAAGTTTCTATTTAAAAAATAAATCTAACTCTTAAACATTTAACCCTGCTTAAACATTTTAAAAAATAAAACAAAAAAAATGTTAGTTTTTTTTCACAAGTTTGAAATTTAGGGATTAGGGTCTCCCAAAAGAAACTACCCTATGAATGATGATTTTGTACATATTTATTCCTATCTCAATTAATGCCTTATTTTTTAAAAAGATCATAACATGATCTTTGTAAATATCTAAGATCTAAATATTTTTTTTAACTATGAGGCTGCAGTTTGAACTAATTTGTTAGAATAGTTCATATAACCTGAATATATATATATATATATATACATATATATATATATATATATATATAAAAATGTCCAGGAAATGAGCATTTACCCTCATCCAGTGCCCTAAGTTCAGTTCATGGAGGCCTTGCTAATTAGCTGATGAGCTGAATTAGGTGTATTTAATGAAGCAGTGTGCTGAAGTCTGCAGTGTTTTGGCCTGTGGGGACTGGAGACTGACATGTGATGCAACTGAATCTAAATCAGAGGGCTGACAACATGGTTCCATGTGTGGACTCTTTTGTCGTGTAGACAATAATTATGCAAGGTTGATACAAATAAAAGGTAGTAAAGTTAGCTGCTAGGCTAGCTGTTTGGGTAATTGCTGCTGCACACTGACAGAGACTTTTATTCTGCACCTCTGTGTGTGTGAGGTCCTTACTTGCATTGCCGGCCTGTTTTAAGTTCAACAACCGTATTGCTATGCTGAAACTGGTAAAATAATGTGTGTTAGGCTATTCTGCCTTGTATAGCCACTTGTAATTGAACATTCAGTATGTTTAAAAAATAATAGCGTAGCCTAAACAAGCTTACAGTGATTTGTAAAAAAAAGAGTAAATCAGTAATGCTAATTTTTGCTAACAATGAATGAAAGCAATTAACTATGAATTAAGCTTATGAAAATACTGAACAGTGAAAAGTGAATTTTTGGGCTACATGTGGTCTACGGTTGTGGTAAAAATGTGTCTGCAGTGTTAGATGATGGCTATCAGTTACAAATAGGTGTTTTCATAACCTTCAGATATTCTTAAAGATGTACTCCATCATTTTTCAAACTAATCTCTATCCACCACGTCTCTATTGTACAGTTGATTACTGTGGACAGTAATTTCAACACATTTCTTTGTACTTTGCTCAAAGCCAGTGGGCAGCAGGGCTAATTAGGTGCTCATGTCAGGTTTGGTCGCGTTTGGACTTACTTCTCAAATATATGTCTGGCTCTGATTGAGTTCAAATTTCACATTTAGTTCGGGAGAGAATTATAATGAATCTGGTCGAGTTCAGACAAAATTTTGACGGAATTTATCCGGGTCAGACTTGTACAGAATTTGAACAGGTCGGGTTGTGCTTAGACAGAAAGTTCTCAGGCTGTATTTGAGTTTGGACCCAAAATTTCTGACTGATTAAAGCTCCAACTATCAAGTGCTGAAGCTTCTATTATAAATATGTTTTGAGTCCAAAGATTATCTGTTCTGCCTTGAAATTCAAAGAGATTGAAAACGATCTGAATGGATGTATTTTTTCCATATGGGTTCATTTTACTACAGCATTGTATCTATCTGTTGTTGGGCCACTCGCTACTGCAGGGAGCTGATTACTTCTGCTGTGTGTGTGTGTGTGTGTGTGTGTGTGTGTGTGTGCCTGCAGGTCTGTGCACAGACATCAAATAGAACGCCTCAAGTGAAGGTCATTCACTGCACCCATATAATACAATCTACATTTGCTCAAGCGCTGTTCAATTTTGCATCGTGTTGGCAGTAAACTATCTCTGCTCATTCTCCCTTTTGATACAGCAGTAGTAAACTACCTCACTGTGAATACCCTGGTGCTGATAGCGTCATCTATTTGCTGCCTGCTATGTTATGTTGAGGTCAGTATTACTGTTGTGTTCTATAATTATGGGATTATGTTTATTGTTATTGGCTGTGAGTTATTGGCTTTTTATTTTCCTGACCCTCCTTGTGCGGAAAAACCTGAGCTAATTTCAGTCAACAGTGCAATATCAGGGAATTCGCAGAGGTTATTGACGCCTGTGGCTAACAGTGAAACGTGCTGCAGTAAAATTTGCATCGAAATGGGAAATGTGTGCAGAAATCAAAGTGAGTAATATTAAACCCATCTTGACGCGTCTGCTAGCACTGATGCATCTGTAATTACGCTCCCAAACGCTTCACTTTTAATTGTTAACCTTGACGTGTAGAGCCAGAGGTCAGCAAGCAGTGCCTGTAGTAGTGTCTGATTACTGACTACTGTAAATGTGTGAGTGAGAGAGAGAGAGAGAGAGAGAGAGAGAGAGAGAGAGAGAGAGAGAGAGAGAGAGAGAGTGAGAGAGAGAGAGAGAAGCACTGAGAGATAGAGACAAAGAGAGAGAGCAACAGAGAGTCCAAATGAGAAAGAGAGTGTGAGGCTTTTAGAGTGAGATAGAGAAACAGAGAAATAGAGAGAGGAAGTCAGAAAGAAAGTCTCAGAGAGAGAGAAAGAGATAGAGAGAGAGAAATAAAGATGAAAAGAGAAAAATAGAAATAAAGAGAGACTGAAAAAGAGAAATGGAAGGAGGGAAAGAAAGTGAAATGAGAGACAGAAAGAAAGTGAGACTGAGAAAGAGTCAGAAAGAAAGACTGAGAGTCAGAATTAAAGAGGGAGATTAAGAGAGATAGCAAGAAAGAAAGTAAGACTGAGAGAGTCAGAAAGAGAGAGACTGAGAAAGACAGAGAGTCAGAAAGAGTGAGAATAAGAGAGACAGCAAGAAAGAAAGTGAGACGGAGAGTCAGGGAGAAAGAGACAGAGAAAGAGAGACAAAAAGAGAGAGAGAGAGAGAGAGACAAAGAGTCAAAGAGAGGGACTGGAAGAGAGTCAGAAAGAGAGAGTGTGACTGAGAGAGAGTCAGCAAAAGAAAGTGAGACAGTCAGAAAGAGTGAGTCAGAGTCAGAAAGAGAGTGAGATAGAGAGTCAGAAAGAGAGTGAGACTGAGAAAGAGAGACTGAGAGTCAGAAGGAGAGAAAAAGACTGAGAAAGACTCAGAAAGAGAGAGACTGGGAGTCAAAGAGAGACCCTGAGAAACAGTCAAAAAGAGAGAGTGAGACTGAGAAAGAGAGAGTGAGACTGAGAGTCAGAAAGAGAGAGAGACTGAGAAAGAAAGAGGCTGAGAAGAGAGAGAAAGAGAGAGACTGAGAAAGAACGAAGCTGAAAAAGAGTGGCAGTGAGAAAGAAAGAGGCTAAGAAAGAGAGACTGAGAAAGAAAGAGGCTGAAAAGAGAGTGACACTGAGAAAAAAGAGGCTGAGAAAGAGAGAGAGACTGATAAAGAAAGGCTGAGAAAGAGAGAGACTGAGAAAGAAAGAGGCTGAAAAAGAGAGAGTGACACTGAGAAAGAAAGGCTGAGAAAGAGAGAGAGAGAGACTGAGAAAGAGAGTCACTGTTGGCTCTCTGTGTGTGAGATGTTGTGGCTCCATGTTTAGCTGCAAGCTAGCAGTGAGGGGTGAAAAGCGAGGGGGGTGAGAACCGCCTGCTCTAAAACAGTTTACAAAATTGCATTTTATATCTACTGTGAAAAGATTTAATACCATTTGTTACTGTTATTTTGTGATATATTTGGTCAGTATCGTCCAGCACTGACGGCAGTGGTAAATTTAGGTTAAATCTATAAATGTTCGTTGTTGTTTCAGTGTCTCTTTAGCCTCTTAAGGGTAAACATACAAACAAATGATATTAAATTCTATTCAATTCAGTTCAGTTAAGTAGAAAGTGAAATACAGCCACAGCCAGAGCGGGTAAGTAAAAGTGGAAGGAGGGGTGTGTGGACGCTGTTTGCTGTGTGATTAATGACTGTAGCGCTGAGCTGTTGACCTTGAGAGTTCAGTCATTACAGGTGGCTGCTTAGGGGCGGAGAGAGAGCAGATGGGCTGCATTAGTCCTGCATATCAAAATATCAAAGGAGTGGACATTTTACACAGTATTAACACTCCCACTCACCTCAGCATCAAACATGTGCCATGGGAGCAATTTAGAACCATTTACAAATAAGCATAGTATGAACGTCTGGCCACTGTAATTGGCCATTCATTACAGTAAGTGATGACTCAGTGAGGGTCTGCATGAGTCTGCAGTCTGTTTAGATTTGTGCTTTCACAATTCATTTTGAATGTTTTTGTCACCATATCTTGTGAAACAACACTGCAATAAGCTATTTGAATACTCATTAACTCTTCTTATAAATAAATCAATTGAATAATAGTTTTGTTTAATTACATTTTAATTAAAATAAATATTTAGTTAATAGTTTCAACAAACAGAAACTATGAAAGCCAAACGATTGTATTTACCTTGAAACAGTAACAAACCCCTTTATATATGATGTTCTTGAGAGGTTTTAGAGAAGTTTTAGCCTTAGTCAGAAAGTAGTCATTAAGTAAAAAAACTGTAAAGCAACTTTTTCAGAAATATGAGGTTTTGTGCCAACAGTGAAGACATGAACATATATTTGATCAGTTCAAAAATATATGTGCAATTTATGCTTATATGTTTTATGCTTTAAAATATATTGATTAAATATATTTAAACATGCCAGTTTAAATATTTAAATGTAAGCCTATTGGTTTTAAAAAACTGTTTAATATTTTTAAATGTACTAATTTTAATAAATATAATATTAGTATTTATATTTAAGATCGCTGTTCTCGGAACAAAACTTGGTATCTTCAAAATGAGAACTTTACAGGAGAAGTAAAAAACATGCTTTACTTTCAATGTAAGTGAATGGAGCCAAACATCTTTACAAGTTATTCTGAGCCATTTCCTTTGGTCTGTTCATCATGAAATTTACGAACAATGTAAAGGGCAACAGGGTTTTCAAATAATGTCAAAAACTGAAAAATGTCAAAAATGAAGATACAATGTTTTGTTCCGACAGCAGCGATATGCAAGATATGTAATAGTGCAAATCGTACTTTGCACTATTACATATATTGACACATATTGACAAGAAATTATGTAAATATACTTCAGAATTTATATTACTAATACTATTATTGTGAAAAAAATGTGTTTCCTGTCATTATTCATGTGATTAAATTTTCTTTGCTTATGAGTTGATGGATCTAAATTAGCACTCAATTACTATACACAACTTAAGCTAATAAAAACACTATGTCTGAAAATGTTTGGCTAAACACAACTTTCAAAATATAACCCCATTTCCAAAAAAGTTGGGACGCTGTGCAAAATGTAAATAAAAATAAAATGCAATGATGTGCAAATCATTCAAATCCTGTATTTCATTGAAAATAGTAGAAAGAAAATATATAAAATGTAGAAATTGAGAAATTTCATTGTTTTTTGAAAAATATATGCCAATTTTGAATTTGATGCCAACAACATGTTCCAAAAGTGAAAGACTCTGTGAAAGACTGCATGATCAAACAGTGCAACAATTCAAGAATGTTTCTCAATGTAAAATAACAAAGAACATTTTCTTTTTAGTATCTACAGTACATAATAACATTAAAAGATTCAGAGAATCTGGAGCAATCTCTGTATGCAAGGGACAAGACCGTTAACCACTATTTGCTGGCCATGATCTTTGGGCCCTCAGGCAGCACTGCATTAAAAACAGACATGATTCTGTAGTGGAAATCACTGCATGGGCTCAGAAACACTTCCACAAACCACTGTCTGTGAACACAAGTTAAAACTCTAAAACGCAATAAAGAAACCATATATGAACAGGATCCAGAAACACTGCCACCTTCTCTGGGCCTGAGCTCGTTTAAAATGGACTAAGGGGAAGTGGAAAAGTGTCCTGTGGTCCGATGAACCAACATTTGAAATTCTTTTTGGAAATCATGGACACTGTCCTCTGGGCTAAAGACCACTCAGCTTGTTATCAGTTCACAGTTCAAAATCCAGTATTCATGATGGCATTAGTGCACATGGCATGGGTGATGTGCACATCTGTGAAGGCACCATTAATGCTGAACAATATATACATGTTTTGGCAACATGTACTGCCATCTAGACAACGTCTTTTTCAGGGAATGTCTTGATTATTTCAGCAAGACAATGACAAACCACATTCTTCACGTATTACAACAGTATTGCTCCATATTAAAAGAGTCGGTGTGCTGAAGTGGCTTGTCTGCAGTCCAGATCTGTCACCACTGAAAACATTTAGCAATTAAGAAATGAAAAATACAACAAAGGAGACCCCGAACTATTGAGCAGCTGAATTCCTGTATCAAACAAGAACAGGAAAAGATTTCACTTTTAAAACTACAGCAGTCTGTCTTCTCAGTTCCCCAGTGCTTACAGAGTGTTGTTAAAAGAAGAGGTGATGAAACACAGTGGTAAACATGACCCCGTCCCAACTTTTTTGGAATGTGTTTTTGGCATCAAATTCAAAATGGGCATATATTTTTCAAAAAACAATAAAAAATTTTTGTTTTAACATTTGATATGTTGTCTTTGTACTATTTTTCTTTAAAAATATGGTTTACATGATTTGCATATCATGGCATTCTGTTTTTATTTACATTCTGCACAGCATCCCAACTTTTTTTGGAAATGCGGTTGTACATTGTTAGATAAATACTAATTAATCATAGGCTAGTAAGTAAGTAAGTTTTACTTATAAAGCACTCAAACAACTTGCGTTGACCAAAGTGCCGCACATCAAATCAGCACACACATAAACAACACAACAAGTGTTGAGAGATTAAAATATAAAAATAATAAGATGAGTTACATAAAACAGGAAAGAGAAAAAAAAGGTGAATAAAAGAGGTAAAAGAGTAAAAGCGAAATAAAAAACAGATAAGATGATGAGTAAAAAAAAAAAAAAGACTTAAAACACAGACTTTAACATGTATAATTACCACAGCCCCTCACTATTCAAATGCATGTTTGTATGAATATGTTTTAGTCTTGATTTAAAAACAGCGATTGAAGGTGCTTGGTGAATGGTGGGAGGTAGAATATTCCATGGTCTGGAAGCATATACTGCAAATGCACGGTCACCCTTAAGCTTCAAACTAGCCTTAGGAACAGCCAGCAAGTTCTGCGAGAATGATCTCAAAGCTTGCTGTGTAGTAGAGCAAGTAAGCATACTGTATAGTGAAAAAAGGAGGGGCCCCAGTATGGACCTTTGTGGAACGCCACAAGAGACATGAGCAGAGGAAGAGAAATAGCTGGCGGTATTCACTGAAAAAGGTTCTGTGCTCAGGGCCTCTCCCTGTAACACCACTTTTCTAGGTGGCCAATAAGTATGTTACGGTCAACCGTATCAAAAGCAGAGCTTAGATCCAAAAACATGAGGACGGCGCATTTTCCTTCAACAGAAAGTAATAAGTCATTCTTCACCTTAAGGAGGGCAGATTCAGTGCTGTGCATAGCCTTAAAACCAGACTGAAAAATCTCAAAAATACTATTACTACTTAAAAATGGTTAAAGCTGAGAATATACAACCTTTTCCAGCAATTTAGCTACAAATGGCAACTTGGAAATTGGCATATAGTTTCTAACCACTGTAGCATCAAGGTTATGTATTTTAAGCAGAGGTGTAACCACTGCATGTTTAAAACAGGCTGGAACGGCACCTGTGGTTAATAAGGTATTAATGATGTTCAGGACAGAAGGTCCTAAAATATCAAATGTCTCCTTAACCAGATGTGGGGGCATAAAATCAAGTGGAGAGGTTGTCGTTCAGCACTAAATCTGTTAATTCAGAGATTGAAACAGCCTCAAACTCTTTAAATACAGCTCGGAATGGTGGGGGAAGTGGAAAATCTAGACCCAAGGAAGTAATGCTAGACCTAATAGTCTCAGTTTTTCCAACAAAAAAGTTTAAGAACTTTTTGAAGGCTAGCCAAGACAAATTCACTTACTGTATATAAATCCTTTGATGCCAGATACATGAGGTTGAGGTTGTGTGATTGAAAAGCTGTAGTGTTTAGCAATGGATTCATTTATGTCATGTTTAGATCATGTTATGGAATGACACAGACCAAAATGAGGCTTCATATTGGTGCTAATTTTGGTTTTGGAGTAGCACTAACCCCAGGTCATGATATCACAGTGACTACCTCAGGCTGTGACATCATTAATGGGCTTCTTCAGAGTAACACAGTTTGGTCACCTCAGGGTAAGACTTCATAATGATGTCCCTTAGAACACAGTGACCTTGACGCCCTCAGGTCCGAACACATGCAGTGACCTCAAACAGTGTGCATGGGAGTTTTTGTGTGGTGACATTGTTCTTTCAAAAATGCCCTCAGGAAAATATACTATATGTCCAAAAGTTTGTGGAGTGGCGTTTGTGATCCACAACTAATGATCCAGCATCAATACCTGATCTCTCTAGGGTTCCTGCTGCTGAATGCAATCAGATCCTCACAGCAATGTTCCAACATTTAGTGTAAAGCCTTCCTGAAGAGTAGATACAGTTACTGCAGCAAAGTGGGGGCAAACTCCTTTTTTTATACATCTAAATTTTGGAAGAAACATTGGATGAGCAGGTGTCCGCAAACTTTTGTCACATAGTGTACATGTTGAAAACATATATTTCAAAACAGGAGGGATAAAGCTTAGCCTGTCCTGTGCAGTGTAATGGTGTATTATATCTTCCCCCTCAATTTATCTTTACATGCAAACCAAGGAAAGCACAATTATAACTGTGGACAAACATAGCTGGCATGTTTGTTTGATGAGGATACACAATTACAAACACAAACACACTTGACAACATATGAGATGTTTCTTCCAATTTGTTGATTTAAACATTCGTGAAACTAAATATTACTTATGTTGCATAATGTAAAGCCTCCTGCAGCTGAAGATCAGCTGCAACAGTTGCAACTATCTCAACTTTGTGAAGCAAATTTCATGTGGAAAAAAGGACTGGACATGAAAATGATATTATATTTAGTTGTTGAGGCTTCTGTGTAATTTTCAGTTAAATATATATTTTCTTTTTTTTCTGTTGATACTAAATACATAATAACTTGTACTTATTGGAAACTAAATCAGTGAATAAAGCTGGTCTCTGACGTTTGCACAGTACTGTATAATTACAAATAAAATAGTAGAAGGCTGTAAATTTAAGGTGTCCAAAATGATGAACAGAGATGTAGATGATTCAAAACTAACTGCATGAAGTTATAATAATATTAATATCCCGTACATCTCGAGGAAGATAATGTGACAAAAAATGCCTATAGTCTATAAGTGTATAAAATGTATAGACAAATGGGTGGAATAGGTTGTGCTGAAGAGCTCATTGACTACCTATCAGAATGCATAGTGCCAACAGTAAAGTTTGGTGGAAGAGGGATAATGGTTTGAGGTTGTTTTTCAGGGTTTACTTCCAGTGTAGGGTGATGTTAACGCTACAGTGTACAAACACATTTTAGACAATTAGATGCTTCCAAATGTATGGTAACTGTTTGGGAAGACCCTTTCCTGTGCCCTTGTGCACAAAGTGAGGTCCATAAAGACTTGGTTTGATGAGTTTGGTGTTAAGGAACTATAGTAGTCTGCACAAAGCCCTGACCTCAACCCCACTGAACACCTTTGGGATGAATTGAAATGTCGATTGTGAGCCAGGCCTTCTTGTCTAAGATTAGAAGCCTGACCTCACAAATTCCGTTTTGAATGAATCGGCACAAATTATACAGACACACTCCAAAATCCTGAAGAGAGCCGTCCCAAAAGAGTGAAGGCTGTTATAGCTGCCAAGTGGGGCAACTACATATTACTGGTTTTGGAATGGGATGTCCAACAAGGTGATCTAGGCGTAATGTGTCCACATACTTTTGGTATGTACTGTTGTACACGCATAAAATGTTAAAAAAATAAGTAAATAAAACACAAAAAAGTTTACTTAGTTGCAGAAAATATATTTCGGTAGTGACAATTCTTAATGTTACCCACTGATTTTCAGACTTTGGAACACATTTACTTGAAAACAATGAGATCTAACTGGGCACCATGTGGCCATGAGGGACAGGGATGCAGTTCTACTTCCTGCTCTAAAATGCAGGGGTGTTGTCAAAAAAATAAGACTCCGCAGACGGACTAAAACTCTGCGTTTTGTCAGTGATGCGAAAATGTGCAACAGCATTTTTTGAAGTTTTTATTCAAAAATTAAACTCATTATGAATTAAAATCTTCACTTTAAAAGTTTTTTTACATGTTGAGTTATAAATACCCTATAAATAATGATTGTTTATATATTTAGCTTATTACTATCTCAGGTAATGTCTTGGGGTTAAATAGACCATAACATAATCCTCGTAAATATCTAAAATCCAAATACTTGATTGTTTTTTTTATAGATATTTTATTGTGGGACTGTATTTCGAATGGCCCATCTACATGTACTCGTACATATGATTCGACAAAACATGCATGAGAGTGATTGTTTTGCACTCTTTTTTTTTTGCACATGTACTCACATATGATTAGACAAAAGGTGTGTGTGATTTGTCTTGGCTTTATATATATATGGCATATCTAGGGGCGTATCCTCCATGCATTATTCAGACTAAGTCGTGTTCGTGTGTGCTGCTAACTTCTTCCTCTGATTGTCTGAGCCATTAATTTTCGGCTGCGCCCCCTTCAGTCATGTTTAACCTTGAAACAAGTGTGGTAGCCCCACCGAACAGTAGGGGGGTAAAAAAAAAAAGAAAAAAAGAAAAAAGAAAGACCCAAAGCCTTCCCTGCATGGCAAACTGCATTTGTAATGCAAATCAGGCCCAGATGATGATAAGGAATAACCCAGTCTCTTTCAGTAGTAGCTGCTGTACGCTTATGGAATACGTTACAGAATTTAATTATGGGCTGCTGGTGTAGATGGATGAGGGTGGATTTGGGTAATCATTTTTAAATATTTCTAATGAAGTGGTGAGTAAATGAGTAATGTAATCTGGCCATTTCTCCTTGAAGAAGCTCCAATTTTTTGCATAGGTGCATTTTATCACCCACAAATGTTCTTGATGCCTGTTTTTCCTGTGATGCATACACCTCCTCTGGGTAAATAAACACACTGTGACACACACTGCAATCCTCCAGTGTCTTAAATTACAGACGCCGAGTTCATATTAACGACCCCAATATTACGACTAGTGTGTCAGCCATCCATCAATGGAGCAATTTCATCACAAGCAGAGCCCTATTTCACATGAAATAGGCACAGCCATTCATCAAGTGTACAATGTGAAGCAGTCCCCGCTGGCGTTTTAGACGCACATCTTTATTAAAAAAGAACTCAAAACGCTTGAAGTTAGATATTGTGTCCACAGAAGCCCATTACAACAATGTGTACCTTCTTTGGTGGTCAGTAATCCACGTTTCTTGTCAGTACGTCTTCAATGTGTGTGTGGATGTTTTTTTTCCCTTGCTTCGTCATCGGTCAGAGTGACCTTAAACTCTCTCCTCCTGAACAAGGCTGTTGACAGAACTCATTCTGTCTGTCCTTGAGACATTGCAGTACACAGCTTTAGCCATACTGATCACGCTATAGCTGCCAGATTACACGGCTATGTTTCACGCTGAATGAGTACACCAGTAATTTGTGCACCATTTTCAAGGTTGAGTCTGTAATAAAGACTAGACACCGATCAGTAAAATTAACACTTAAAGGAATACTCCAGCTTTTTCCACCCTATAATCTCTGCCTGCTGCATCTTTGGCATGTAGTCACTTACCACTAATGCTGTCAACTAGCCTCAGATATTCTATCAGATTTTTTCTTTACTTTGTCAAATATTCAAATGTATTTGAATGTTAAATGTAGGGCTGCAACAACAATACAATACCATCAATAACACAGATAGTAAGAAATGGCTAGCAATAAATCCTGCTATTGATTTGTTGGCTTGATGATATCTGCATTTCCCATTTACATGACTTGATTGAAAGACGGGAAATACAGAAAGTGGAGACTGCACTTCATACCTAAAAAGACAGTTTCCTTTAAACTGTGCAAAACCAAGCTTACCAGGAATGACAGCACAAATGTTATGCGTGATCTAAGGGGCAGTCTTTCAACTAGGCCAAAGTAGGCAGCCTCCTATATATGTATATTTACACTGATCAGCCGTAACATTAAAACTAGCTAGTTTTTTCTACACTCATTGTCCATTTTATCAGCATTTTATCAGGTTTTGTAGGTGTTACCAGAAAACCTGTAGTTAGCACGCTGCATAATACACTGATCAGGCATAACATTATAACCACCTCCTTGTTTCTACGCTCATTGTCCTTTTTATCAGCTCCACTTACTATATAGGTGCACTTTGTAGTTCTACAATTACAGACTGTAGTCCATCTGTTTCTCTGCATACTTTGTTAGCCCCCTTTTACCCTGTTCTTAGGTGGTCAGGACCCCCATGGCCCCTCACAGAGCAGGTTCTATTTGGGTGGTGAGTCATTCTCAGCACTGCAGTAACACTGGTGGATGTGGTGATGGTGTGTGTTGCACTGGTTGCCCTGAGTGGATCAGACACAGCAGTGCTGCTGGAGTTTTTAAACACCTCAGTGTCACTGCTGGACAGAGAATAGTCCACCAACCAAAAATATCCAGTCAACAGCGTCCTGTGACCACTGATGAAGGACTAGAGGATGACGAACACAAACTGTGCAGCAGCAGATGAGCTATCGTCTCTGACTTTACATCTACAACATGGACTGACAAGGTAGGAGTGTCTAAAAGAGTGGACAGTGAGTGGACTCGACCACCATGAGGGTCCTGACCACTGAAGAGCAGGGTAAAAAGGGACTAATAAAGTATGCAGAGAAACAGATGGACTACAGTCTGTAATTGTAGAACTACAAAGTGCACCTATATAGCAAGTGGAGCTGATAAAATGGACAATGAGCATAGAAACAAGGAGGTGGTCATAATGTTATGCCTGATCGGTGTAAGTCTTAATGTTAGATACTAACTGTATAATATGTTTGTGGGGTTAAACAGACTTGATGGATGAAAAGGAAATTGACAGTATAATAGATCTGTGCAATCACTCTGTTTAAATGGGAAGTTTCATGAAAATGGATCCTTAAGAAAGAAACATTACGTAAGTTAATGGAACTTTGTCTCCATTTTTGTTGATTTGTTGAACTATGAAATGTACACCTGAGCAGATACAAAGCTAGAAAGCAAAGAGCCCAAAGAATAAATACCCATTTTCCTCAGCCCTCATTCTGCCTGGATGCTTCACGTTCTCGTTACCGTCTCTCAGTAGCCAGGAGCAGGAACTGTCCAGACGTATAATGCATTGTGTGCTGCATTCTCTGTCCTCTGCCCATCTGTCTTAGGGAACCTAATCTCACCCACAAGGCAGTGCGCCATTACCCCGTAGCTTTAGATAGTTCAGAGAGACAGAGCTGGAACATGAATTTTCATTTGGACAAATTTCTGAAGTTCCTTTTGAGCCCATTTGGGCTTGCTTTAAGTGCACCAGAGCAGAAGAGGGGTCTTCAAAATCATTTTTAGGATGGGTTTCAAAGCCCAGGCAGCCCAGGTACCTCATTCAGGCACATTTCCGCAGCAGGAGTTAGAGAGGAAGGATGACGTCAATGCTGTTACATCTGTAATCTTTCCGATCTTTTTGTCAGTCTTGTGGATCAGCTCTTTTAGACATTAAACTTAAGGGAGTAAGATCACTTAGAGGTCTTACCAGTTAAAGGAAAACACATTAGCATGTCTTATTTATCGCTTGCCTCCTGTCAGGCAGAAAGTCCAGAGCTGTTCGCATGTGGCCCCCTTTGGTCCATGTGCATGTTTGATGACCTTTGGCCTGAGATGACAGTACATGCCTGAAGGAAGCAGAGTGGACAGATAACTCAGGGACAGTAAGCATTCCTCTCTCTTTTCCACTCACTCCTATTCCTTGAGTAAACCAGCAGTGTTTCCACAGCCATCTGGCTAAGCCAGGCATTGATGAGTAAAAGGAATACTTAACCCAAAAATAACTTTACTAATAATGCTACCAAACAGCATTAGGTAACAAATCATGCTTGCTAGCTAAGGAGAAGCTAGCTGGCTCAATGCTAGCTGTAGATACATCAGCTGTATGAAATACTTCTTTCCCCTTCAAATCTAAGGATGTGTCAGTGGACCAAGACTTTGTCATTTCACTCTCGTAATCATGTACTATTGTGGCAAAAAGTCTACATGCACCTAAAGACATTCAAACTCAACACATTTCATGTTTTCATACATTTCTTTTGGCCAGCCAATCAGAGTGTCTACTTTGTTCACACAAAATTTGAAACAATTGATTACAGATTGATGACGGATTTATTTTAATTTTAATTCACTATATCAGATTTCCTGTGGGTCAAAAGTTTGCATATGCCAAGTTGACTGTCTCTATAAAAAGTCTGGATAAATCCAGAAATTGATGTGATGACTTTTAGAAGCTTCTGATTGGCCAGTTGTCGTAGGAAGACCAAGGGCCATTATGCCCTTGATACCATGGGAAATCCAAGCGACTTGCCCAAGATCTTAAAAAAAAATTAGACCTCCACAAATGCAACTCTTCTTTAGGACTAATTTCCAAACAACTGAAGGTACCATCATTTGTACAAACAATCATATGCAAATATTAAAATCTTGGGACCACACAGATACTGCATAGTCCAGGAAGTCTCAAAGTAACTCCCAGGGCTAAATGTACTTTGGTTCAAAGAGTTTGAACCAAAACTGAACCTCAAGACAGCAACAAAGAAACCAGTAAAAACGTTGGTTCCAATGACACCAAAATATCTGCATTCACCATTTAAAAGTCCTACATTGTCATGGCCTGAAAGGCTGTCACACAAGAGAGAAGCCCCTACTCCTAGACCGGCATTAAAAAGCCAGACTGAAGTTTGCTGCTGATCACCAGGACATAGGCCTAAGGGAGGAGTGTTCTCTGGAAAAATGAAACTAAAATTGAACACTTTGGCCATAATGATCAGTGCTTTGTATGGAGGAAAAAGGATGAGGCTTTTAATCCAAAGAACACCATCCCAACTGTGAAGCATGGAGGTGGCAGCATCGTGTTGTGGGGGGTGTTTTGCTGGAATGGGACTGATGCACTTCAGAAAACAGATGGCATCATGAGCAAGGAAGATTATCTAAAAATGCAGAAGCCAAACCTCAAGACAGCAGCCAGCAAGTTCAAACTTGGTCACAGCTGGGTCTTCCATCAGGACAATGATCCTAAGCTTTCAACAAATTGAAAGTACTGGAGTGGCCATTACAAAGCCCTGACCTGAATCCCATATACAATTTGTGGACTGCGCAAAAATCCCAGCAAAATGTAGTGAGAAGCTTGTGGAAGGCTACTCTAATCATTTGATTGAAGTTAAGCAATTAAAAGGCAATCCCACCAAATACTGTTATAGTAAAAAAATAAACTGAAATAAGTCTCTCTCTTAGCTATTATATATATTGAGAATGACCTCTTGTATAAGAGAATGTATTTATATATGTACATTCACGTTACCATACCATATTCACGTTACCATACATTTCTTGACAATTAGGGTATATATATATATATATATATATATATATATATATATATATTTATATATATATACCCTGATTGTCAAGAAATGTATGGTAACGTGAATGTGTGAAGTTTAAATGTCTTAAGCCTGGGTGTATGTAATCTTTTGGCCCCAACTGTACCCTGCAAGTATTAAAGTTATTTCCGATTATGCTTGGGAAAAGTCTTCACACTAATCCAAAAAAGATAGAAAAATGGCTTAAGACAGATCTTAAATAAGAAAACATAGTACAAAAAGATGAGGTTTGCTCTGTTTTATAGTGGCTACTGAATAATTCATTGTATTGTCTGGATAATAATCCCTAAGATTAATAACAGAATAATAGGCCTGCACTTTAATGAGTAAAACAGCAGTGGCGGATGAAAAGTAAAATAAATGGTGTAACAGGTTTGTACAGTCTGCCTATGTTCGTCTGAACTGTTTCAATGAAAATTAATCCTTTATTCAGAAAACAAAATTGCTATTACATTGCCACACTCACTCCTTCTCTCCCTTAATCAGTCCTGCCTTCCTCCTTCTACCCTCATCATGAAGAAAAATTCCCAGTGGTGGTGAAAAACAGCCCCATTGAGATTTCATTATATCATGTTCTCACTCCAAAAAAATGAACAACAACGAAAACACTTATTACCGCAATAACGATCTTAACGCTGACATGCAGCAACAGGCATGCTTATAGTTTTTAATCCCACGAGACTGAGACCAGCGCTGTCCACGTTCTCATCCTTGAGCAATTTGCCTCCATAAACACAGGCGGGTAAACAAAGAATAACAAGAGGATCTAATATTTATGAACACTATTTCAGTTCCTCTTAGGAAGTGACTAGAAACACCCTCATAGAACCAGGCGTGCAGTACAACACTGCTGTTAAAATCAGAACAATGTGCACATTATAAAGAAAGACGAGCTTAAATTAACTCATGTAATAATATTCAGCTCAGTCTTCCCTAGTCTTTGTCTTTGAGGTTGGTTCTTAACCCAAAGGTATGTATTTCAGATTGGTTCTTAAACCAAACTGTCCTTGAGTTGGTTTGCAACCCAAAGCTATGTTCTTGAGCTGGTTGCAACCTAAAGCTATATCCTTGAGCTTGGCTCTCAACCCAAAGCTATGTCCTTGAGCTTGGTTCTCAAACTGAAGCTATTTTCTTGAGCTTGGTTCTCAACCCAAAGCTATGCTCCTGAGCTTGGTTCTCAACCCAAAACTATGTCCTTGAGCCTCGTTCTGAACACAAAGCTATGTCCTTGAGCTTTGTTCTCGAACCAAAGCTATGTCCTTGAGCTGGTTGCAACCCACAGCTATATCCTTGAGTTTATATCTCAACCCAAAGCTATGTCCTTGAGCTTTGTTCTCAAACTGAAGCTATTTTCTTGAGCTTGGTTCTCAACCCGACGCTATGTCCTTGAGCTTGTTTCTCAAACCTCAGCTATTTTCTTGAGCTGGTTGCAACCTGTAGCTATGTCCTTGAGTTGGTTTTCAAACCGAAGCTATTTCCTAAAGCTTGGTTCTGGAGATGAACACACCAGGGAAAAGAGGGCTAAAACACTGTGTCTTTGTTATACTGAAAGGTCAATTACACGAGGTTGGCTAATGTAGCACTAGTGCTGGGTTTCCAGGTTTTAAACACTCTGGAGATTATTTGTGTCAACGCATCACTCCACACCCAATGCACACAGCATGTTATTCACAGCTTGTTAAAACTTTCATTCATTAAGAACAAAGACGTGCAACAAAAAAACAACCCCCTATGGGCACATAAAAAGGTCAGTAGTAGTTGGAGAAGGATTATTGGACCATAGACCCTGTAGACCTGCATGATGTCACACATAAAAAGGTCAGCCACTAAAGCCACATCAAGTAGAGGTCTGTAAATTAACTTTTGAGGTGAAGTTATGCAGAAGTTATAGATTCTGTGATCTACAGGCAAATACAAGAAGCATTTCCTGGAGATAATAAGAGGATCTGTAAATGTGCTTCATCTTTGTTAAATATGAACCCAAATCTGAACCACAGAGACATTTACCATTAAAAATCCCATGATTATCCGCTAAGTTCACCAAGCTTTGCTAACCACTGACAAATTCAATTGAAGCAATGGTTACCTAATAATGATTTATTGTTCATGAATGATTGGCTCCTTTTTAGTGGCTCTTTTAGGTGAACAATGGGAGCTGGTTCAGTCTTTTTTCTGAAAACTGTTTCATTTAAAATGTTCATTGTCATCTGTGCTGATGGTTTTTAGAAAGGCTCGTTTTTGTCAGGTACTTCATTTTTAAGGTCTTGCCACATATTTCTTTAATTGCAACAACTCTCATTTAATCACCTCCAACCTTCTGCATTCCATTCACAAAGCAGTAGAGACTGTACAGGTTGAAATTTAAACTACATTGATGTATACGATTAGAGCCATTTTAAAGAACAATACAAATAAACTATATGGCCAAAAGTATGTGGACACCTGACCATCCCATTCCAAAACCTTGGAAATTAATATGTAGTCCCTCCCACCACCCTTGCAGCTATAACAGCCTCCACTCTTTCCACAAGATTTTGCATTGTGTCTGTAGGAATTTGTGCCCAGTCAGTCAGAAGAGCATTTGTGAGGATAGGTGCTGACGTTGGATGAGAAGGCCTGGCTTGCGGGTGACGTTTCTTCATCATCCCAAAGGTGTTCAGTGGGATTGAGGTCAGGGCTCTGTGCAGGCCACAGGAGCTCCTTCACACTAAACCCAATAAACCATGTCTTTATGGAGCTCACTTTGTGCACAGGGGCTCAGTCATGCTGGAACTAGAAAAGGCCTTCCACAAATTGCTGCCACAAAGTTAAAAGCATATAATTGTTTAAAATGTCTTTGTGTGCTGGAGCATGAAGATTACCCTTTATTGGAACTAAGGGGCCCAACCCAGAAAAACAGCCCCAGACCATTATCCCTGCTCCACCAAACTTTACTGTTAGCACTGTGCCTTCCAGTAGGTAGTATTCCCCTGCCATCTGGCAAACCCAGATTCAGCCATTAGACTGCCAGATAGTGAAGCGTAATTCATCACTCCAGAGAACATATTTGCGTTGCCCCCGAGTCCAGTGGTGGCGTGCTTTACACTACTCCAGCCGATGCTTGGCATTGTGCATAGTGATCTTAGGCTTGTGTGCAGCTACGTGTGCAAGCTAAGTGGAACTGGTAAACATGCACAAAACCTTTAGGCTTATGTATATTATTTATGGGACAAAAATATCAAAAGAACCACCTTATAGCAAAAAGAATGGTTCTTTTTTGTGAAAAGATACAAAAAAGGCTCCTCAGAATGCATCACACTTAGCCACTGCTCTAATGCTTTTAAACTCAGAGCAGTTTTCTTCTGTGATTTCTCTCCTGTAGTTACCTGAAGATACTCAATGAGCGATTGTAATGAATGCAATGTAATGAACTTCAGTGAAAGGCTACATGCAGTGCTAATTGCTGCTAACCTGCTGCGTCTGTGTTCATGGCAATTAGCAAACACATGATGGCTGATACATCAATAGGGCTATTCTTGGTAAGCATTATGGGCCTGGGTTGCATTTATACACGATTCAAGAGCACGCATCTAAAAAATCTAGGTGCTACATTTGTTCTAAAGCTGAAGGAAGGGGTTGGAAGGTTGTTGTTTGCCCCAGATTCACAAATTCGAAAGCTAATAGCCAACAATAATATAAACTCTAAGTAACATTGTTTGAACTGTAGCCGTCTCCACATTTGGTGTCAGAATTTCTCATATGTTGACAAAATATTCATGGGTCATTCTGCCATTACATTGGCAAATGTCATCCCACAACTTTTACACCATGAGAATGTGCTCAAAATAAGAGGTTTGTTGTTAGATAAGACTTCTGCATATTCTTTGTTCTACTTCTAAACGAACCAACAAAAACTAGAATAATACTTTTTCTAATTTTAGTGATTTTTAATCACGTTGTGCATGAAATACGTTTGCCTGTCACAGCAATGACTTCTCCTGCTTAAGTATTATTATTTTAAGGATTAATGTGTGTAAAATAGCAATTTCGATGCTTGTTTTTCTCTTTAAATTGTACAAATGCATTCACATTATTGTCTGTCCTATGGTAAAATTATTTTAAATATATAAATGTAATGGTATTTTGATAAAAACTTTGTTAGTGGTCAGTGGTGTTACAGAAACATAAACATGTCAATGCACATGTCATTTTCTACATACACTGTGACTTTGAAAGTAAAGTGTCAGTGGATTGTATTTTAGAAAAGCTCAGATTTGAGTAGTTGTAAGTGGTGTTACAGTCAGTTACAACTTTACTGATGCTGTTCAGTGTAATAGACTACATGTTACACTTGAAATACAGATCAGCATTCATGAGCTGACCTCATATTATGTAAAGATAGATGAGCCAAAGTGATTTCAGGCGTTCTTGCTAACTCTCTGTGTAACAGATACTTAGCATTTAGCGCACGATTAAAAATGCTCTTCTATCGTCGTGTATCTGCACTCAGGGGAGCAGAGTGCAGTGATAAACTCTTGTTAAATATGAATGTACTCCACGCCTCAGCCTGGGACAGACAGACGGAGAGAGTGAGAGAGAGAGAGAGTTTCTGGCTTATCAAGACAGCTCTGTCAGTGTTTAAGCAGGGCCTGCTGCTGGGTGGAGATAAGGCCTCACGGCGGAGCTCGCTCTCAGAGCTCAGAGGGGCTAATAGCTGCATGTCAGGGCTTGCTCACTGACAGCACTCACAGCTCTCAGCACAGTTGGCCCATTGGGGTCTATCTACAACTGCGTTTCTTTACCCAGTAGTGTATGTAGAGGTGAAACACAGTATCATGGAGGGTCTCTGAGCTAACTGGCCACGTGACATGCACAGTGATGTAACTAAAAATCAAAAGACATTTTAAATTATTGCAGGTAAACCAGAATTTTGTCTTTTAAATGATATGATGGATCATGTAAGGAACTAAAAGAACTAATAAATATGTGTTCTGAATTAAAGTCTGTGTCAAGGAGTAATAAATTTGTGTTCTGAGTTTGTCACACCACAGAAAAATGTGCTATTAACCACCCAGACAAATTTGAACGATCAGAAAAATTGGCAAGTATATAAAGTAAATAAGCAGTATTTTTTTATTCTCTAAAATGATGGAGGAGTATCTGCTGAAGGTGCTGAAACCACACCCCATTGCGGGAAAGTTGCAGCCTCTCTTAAGTGTCAAATGCCACTGTAACCTGGAAAATGGAAGCTCTATCTAGCAGGTTTATTGGACTTGTACAGCCATACATGTTTGAGCCACCAGAGTCAGAATCCATTTCAGAGCCAGAGGCCCCTCACCTACCCAAGAATCAACCAAGCTGTAACGGGAGTCAGGGCTCGCAGTGTGAAATGTAGCTGCTGGACACTGACCTAGCTCAAACAGCACAAAGGGGCTAGAGGAATGGCTAATAGTACCTTTAGCTTAGCCAAAGTTAGCCAGGCTAGTGCTGTAGTGGAGGACCAGTGAGCCTTAACTGGAGGTGAGGCTCGTAGCATAGAGGCAAAATTCCGTGGAAGGTCCTATGTAGCCGCTGGGCACTGACCTAGCTCGAGCGCAGTATTAAGCAGCTCAAGTAGGACAAGCTGGCTGATGTAGCAGACAGTGCCGTAGCTTACCTGAAGTTAGCAAAGCGAACGCTGTAGCGGAGGACTGGTGAGCTGTTCTGCAAAGTCTAGCATCCATTTGTGAGACAAAGGCATAGCTAAAACTGTAGGCTGTAATAGGTGTAGTAACTCACAACTGAGTGGGAGAACCACTGATGCTAATGTGCTCTAGTTTTAATAGCGTTGTAGTGTTAGGGTAGGAGTCATGCTAAGTATGGCTTCAATGCATCATTGAGCCATGATTTCAAGCCTACTTGTCAAAAAAGCTGAACCTGAACACAAAAATCATGAAAACGTTTAATGGTTTAATCGTTTAACTCCACAATTCAATACTACATAGTTCACAGTCTTTCCGCATGTTTTTAGCAGTAATTTTCTAGCAGGTGTAATGTGTTTAGAGACATATCTCTGATTTCCCCTTACATTGACTTTAATGTCACCAGGAACATGAACTACCAAGGTTAAAGAAGATCAATTTTGATGCCAGGTTGGCTTTAAAAAGACCCCAGAGGAAAATATACTGCCCAAATGTTGCTCTTTGATTGCTCAAGAGACATAAAGGAGAATTTCCACTTTTAAATGTAAGGTGTGGGGTCATTCAAAGCAAAAGGATTTTAGACTAAAGATCAAGTCAGTCAGAAATCAAAAAATGTGTTTTAAAGTCTGACTTCGAACCAATTCAGTAGAAAATTAGACAACTGATCATCAAGGTAAATTTTACTTGATGATTTTTCTTAAACTGAGTGTAATGGATTAATGGTGACAGCCCTACATGAAACAACAACTTCCACCAACATTTCCACCAACATCTCCAATCTGTCTCCGTCTCAGGCTGTGAGGAATGAGGAGAGATTGGCTAGCCCCGGGCTTTTGGGGGGCTTACAGCTTTCCAGCACTAAGCTCACCGGCTGCGATCCGGAATATCAGAGCAGCCTTGTTTATGGTGGCAACAGTCAAGCAAACACACATAGTAAGCCTGTTGTAGCTCACATATTCTTAACCCATTAAAGCCCTTGTCATGTTAATAAGCTCTTCTTTTGCTAAGAACGCCATTGAGTAAGTGTTTTCTGTCTATCACCACACTACATGACTAAATGGTCCTAAATGCTGTCTGCCTCAAAATGTTTTGGTTTTTTTGGCAAGAATATGACTATATATACAATCTATTAGTGGTGCAGTTCATCCTCTAAATGCTGTGAGTTATTAAAGCCATTTTGCTATACAACTTAAATGTAATTAATAATAATTATACTAGCAATTACTTTACAAAATGCTTATGTTAGTTAATAACTAAGATTTATAAATGAGTCTTTAATTTACATTACATTTACACTACTCTTTATTCTTTGACTCTCACTCATCCTTCTGGCCATTGTTCCACTTTTTTTGCAGACACATCCATTACTGAATATCTGGCATGTCCACCAAGTGGGCAATTTACTCAATGTCTCATTACAATGCACACTGCCTGTTTTTAAGGGATAAGGGTGAGGGGTGAAGGTGTCAGACGTGGAGGGAGACCAAGCGGAGCCAAAGTGAAGCTCCACAGAGATCGAGGTGCGACAGGGCTAAAGCAGATGAGCCCCAGCAGGCCATGACAGTGATAAATTAGAGATAGCTTTCCTTGCCCAGGGGCACAAACTGGACAGGAGCAGAGTTCACGATTACACATGCAGGCAGTAAACTATGCAATTGTGCCTGTGTTTACAGCACATAAAGTTATACGGTACTGTGCCAAAGTCAAAGACCACCCTTCATTTATTTAGCTTGCAGATAAATCAGCCATTAAGTACATTATTCATTTTTCAGTAGATATTTCTGAGATTAGATATAAGATAAGGAAAGACAAAGTTAAAGGAAAAAATGATCAAGTGAGTTCAACAAATGATTAAAAGAGACAGAGAAAATGGGATTCCTAACAACCATGCAAGACCTGGTAGACCACCAACCATCACTTAAACAGCACTTAAAGCTTTCATCTTTGAGATAGAGGAGAAAATCAAGCTCCACTCTTACTTCAGGTCTGGTCACTGGTGGGCGTTTCGAAGCGAGAGCAGGCAGACAGGAAGTTCTGCTGGATTACTTGGATTACGTGGGAGCTGGTATCATCCAGCACATAGCCAGCATAGGCTATATTTATCATCTAACATCACATAAGACACAGATCAAAATTTAGAAAAAAAATCATAATATTTGACATTGCAGTGTTTTCTTTTCATTTATCCTCCAGCTGAGCAGAAATGCTTAGTAGGTTAAACTGTTTTTAGCACTGATTGTTAACACTTGATTACAAGTGAGCTGCATCTGCCTCAGTAAAGCAGATTCCACATGCATTTCACCAGCCATTAAACCAAATAATTTTAGTTAATGTAACGTAAGCCTAGGTTAGTGCAGTGTTTTCCACGGGAGGTGAGAGCGTCTTTTCTGATTGGTTATTGGATATTGCCCCATGTCACTGCTCATTTGCATAGAGTTAAGGAGAGCTGAACTCCTTTGCGTGACTCTGATTGCTCGCTTTGTATTGCTGGCTGTGCCGCTGAGTGTCGCCGGCTTTTGTTTAAAATGAATGACTTCCAGTTGCTTCATTGCATCGCTGCTATCTATCTATCTATCTATCTATCTATCTATCTATAATTTTTACATTACTATTTTCCTGTCATACATGGGCTGTTATGGTTACTATGCCTTTAATACATATGTAAATGAGCTCAGTTCTGATTGGCTGCATTGGGTTCTGTATTGTGGCTCATTCAAAAAGCAGTAAAGGATAAAACTCTCTTTATTACTTCACTTATGCGGCATGGCTGTACTTTTTTTGAGCATGAGTACGTAAAAATAAAAAAAATATATATATATACATATATATATATATATATATATATATATATGCTGCTTCACCACGTCAAAACGTTAATGCTTCATCATGGGAACATTCACTGCACACAAAAGAGGGCAAAATGAAGTTAACTTCTAATGTATATTCACAAAGCACTAGATAAACTCTTCATCTCTTCTATGGATTTTAGTCAGGGTTATGTTACTCAGATCACACGCTCTATCTTGCACCCTAATCTGTTCCTCCCACTGTGTGGAGAATTGAGTGCAGCTATGGGACGTCCAAATGTCTATGAGCAGTCTCGCACAGCCCAAAGCACACTCACTGGCCAGCTGATCATGTTTCCTAGATAGAAGACTGATTAAAGCGTGTGATTGTTTCTAGTTATGTTGGGTGACTAAAGCTTTTTAATTCCTTAAAGGGCCCCATGTCCTGCTTTTTTCTTGTATTTTTTTTTTCTCCTGAGGTCCACTCAAACATTTGTGTGGCTTTATGTACCACAAACAGTCAGAAATCATTTTTACATTACTATTTTCCAGCCATACATGGGCTGTTTTGGTTACTATGCCTTTAATAATGATGTACTTTATGTAAATGAGCTCAGTTCTGACTGGCTGCAGTTGTACTGTGGCTCATTTGAAAAGCAGTAAAGGCTAAACTCTACTTATAACTTTACTAGTAGCAGTGGCAGGGCTGTATTTCAACTTTTTGAGCATTTAGCGCTGCTGCTATAAAATTTGCACTATTTTTTTAGCACTGAGATAAAAATCATCAAAATTATTCTAAAAAGTTTCTATAAAATTTATCTGAATAAATGTAAGGAACTGTCATATTAACTGTGGAAAAACAGAAGCAGCATGTCAAAGGTTTGAATTTTAATGTTCATATGAAATACACAGATCATTCTTTTTTCTCACCATAATTCAGATTTACCATAAGGGGGCACTATCAGCACTCAAGAAGCCTTTTTTGGCATCTTTGCATGGAAACCCACACCAGCAGTAATGGATGTATGGTTGCAGTCAAATTTCTAAATGGGAAACAAAGTGTTTATCATGTAAAGGTAAGGTTCAGTTTTATTTAATGTGTGTTTTTGAATTGAATCATTTAATTCTGCATAATACAGACACAGCCGATGGTGCCTGCATATCCAGATCTGCATTTCAGCAGGCAAACCGTAAACTTTTAAATTGTAAACTGTACAACTTTTGTATACAAACATCTGGATTTGTTCTTGAGTGTTCATATTACCTGATGGACTACAACTACTATAAACACTAGAACTTAACCTGCGATTAACGATTAACTTGAGTAGTCAGGAAATCTTCAACACACTATTTAGTTAGAATAGCTCTCAAATAACTGACTATGAATAACTGATGACTTCCATGATCACTTGACAGAATATTTGAATGGAAACACACTCACATGCACACACAAAGGTTTATCTCACTCATGTGACAGTGATCTTTGTACTCATGCTGGATTCATCTCTCCTAGCATTGTACAGCCCTGCAGTTGGTGGAGCCAAACTCCACATATGGGGAGTGAATGGCCCATTTTGAAACTTTAATAATGTCTACGTACTACATCAAAATGCTTCATTTAAAAAAGTGAGGAAAGTTGTATTTTTTAAAACAATAACAACAGTTCTTATTTGAGTAGGCCGATTTATCATTCAAATTAAGGAGCATTTTCAAAGTATATGTATGAGGGTGCAATAGACAATTAGCTCCACTTGGCAAGCATACTGAAAAGTTAAATGCGCAGCTAAAAATAGGGGTGGATAATGGCACAGCTACAACCGTGTACCATATGGAAAGCAAATATCCGCAAGCGATAAGACAGACAGCTATACTGTCCATGTTCTCAGACAGAAAGTGCCATGCAGAGCAGAGTAAGGAAATCAATTAGAGAAGGATGGGTGGATGGCGAGGGCCTTTGAGAGGTACTGAGGTACAAAGCTAGCCCTGGTCTTGGCATTTAGGGCTACACTCTTAATAAAAAGGGTTCTATAGAGTAATAAAAAGGTTGTATAACTTGTAACAATACCAGAACTATTTTTAAAAAGCTTTCTGGACCACATATGCATTCAAATGGTTTGAGTATTCATGAGCCTATATTTAAAAATGACCTTTACTAAAGAAGCCATTTTAAGGGTGTAGCATAGGTGATAAATATGGCTTCAGGACTTCAGAATAAGAAGAAGGATTTTCCAATAGCTTTAAGCACCAATCTAATTCCAGGATCTGAGGCTATCCGTTTTATGATTGCTATTTTGATGGGGTGCGTCCTTTAGGCTTGCTGGTTAGTGATAATTTGTGGACTAATGACAGTTATTGGTCAAAAGGGATTTGCCAAAATTTGCAGCCTTGTAAATGAATAAAACATGTATTCTTATTTCAGCACCCCCGCTGTGTTGCCAATGAAAACAAGAGGATGAAATGGAAAAGGAGACGGTACGGATGGCTGAACATGTTTACAATTTGAATGATGCCTCGTTAGGTTGTCAGACTCAAATGAGGTTTGTCCAGTAATAAATAAAGTGTCGCGTGTGATTTAACATGCTCTGTAAGTTGGTGTCAGTAGACATGTACATCTTTGAGCTAAGCTACTGCGTGTGCATACTGGAGTATGAAGTGTGTGAATGTGAGATGGTGGGAGTGTGTGGATGTCAGGGCTTCAGACGGATCAGTTTGATCCTACCAGGCTGCTGAGGGAATACGTGACAGAAATGAGTCAGCTGCTGCCGCTGTGAGGATCTTAACACAGACGCAGTTTGCATTTCTGTCTTTGTGGGGTTTTTTCATTGCTTTTTGATTCACATGAAACAGCTCATTTTCTGCTTTCAAATACATTTTTTTTTTTTTAAAAAGTAGAAAGCCTCTTGACATCACACATCTTCATGTTCATCATCATTCTGGGGGCAGTTAGCCCTTACACAGTTCTAAAGCAGTTTGTATTTCTGTCTTTGTAGGGTATTCTCTTTGCCCTCACTAAAATCTTCAGCTAATGCTGCTATGCTACTTAAACCTGACCCAACTGTAACCATATGTTCAGCAAATAGTAAAACATTTTCATGTTTGGCTATTTGGTACCCATAAAAGGCTAAATGATCTAAACACTTCATATGTTGTGTTTCTGTCTTTGTGTTGTATTCCCATTGCCTTGAGTAAGTGTAGCTAACGCTGCTGTGCTACACCTACCCAAGTCTCCAGAGTCAGACGCCAGACAACTGATATTCTGGTGCGTTTTTTGTGTTTAAAATGGTTAAGAACCACCTACTTTGACAGGAAATGGCTGTCTGACTGACCTTCAGAAGAGCCAACCACAAAACGTTTTCATTTGATGTGTAGGAGTAAATTATTTTTAAATTCGGAAACAAAGTGCTATGCTTTTGAAAACGTAAGGATTTGGCGGCCGCCTTGGAAACACCACTGGGCAGTTATTTTCAGTCATAAAAAAACAGACTCTTATCCTTTTGCATGGAGAGAGACTTAAAAACTCACAACTGAAGACCAAATTGCAGTTTAAAAACTGTGAAATCACTGGTCAAGTATGACAAAATCAAATCAAATAGTTTGTGACATCTGGTCCAAATAATGCACAAAAAACTTGTTTTTTTTGGTTGTTCTGGCTAGAGTGCTTGTGTGTATCTTTATGAAGGGTTAGGGCTAGGGTTAGTCACTTATGGGTTTATCAGCATTGGGTCTTTTTATTGAAGGGTGGGATTTTCCCCTTAAACAGACGACATGTTGAACAATACAAGCTTTCTCATTTGCTTTCCAACCAGTGACCACAAGACCCTTTATAACATCTCTGATTCAACTTTGTAGCTACTAAATCATACTAAATCGTGTGGAGTGTCTGAGTCTGACTCTACACATAACCAACCCTAACTTGAAGCTCAGCAACCAAAAGCAAACAAATTTCTCTCTCAAATAAATAAATCTCCGCAGTGATACACATTTTCATGTTTTCCATCATTCTGGGGAGATCTGGTCCCTTTATATCCTTAGCTAATGCTGCTATGCTACACCTAACTAACTTTAACTGTAAGCTCAGCAAACAAAAGCTAATAAAGGTATTTTAAAATAGAATCATTCCTTCAACAGTTCCCTCAATATCACGTTTTTTTGTTGGGATATTTGGTCCCGCAAAGGGCTGAATGATCTCAACAAACTTTCAGAGTATTCCTGTCTTTGTGGGATATTTTCCTTTGCCATCTGTTTGAATGTAATTAAACACTGCTATTCTACACCTTGTCTTACATGCCAGACTGCTTATTCTCAGAGATTCTGGTGCATTCTGTCCATTAATGTGCAAATAAACATCTTTCAAAATAAGTTTTTTTTTCATCTTTTTTGCTTTAAGTTCCCAAAGTGTCTCATATTTCCATGTTTTTCATCATTCTGGGCACATGTGGACCCTAAACGTACAGTGCACATAAGTTTGTATTGCTGTCTTTGTGGGGTATTTCCAGTGATAGAATACTGTGGATAAATGCCGCTTTGTTACTCTGAACCTTAATAACAGGAACCAAAAGCTAATCTTTTTGCCCTTTTAAAATAAAGCCCTTAAAATAGTCACAATGATGCCACACATTTTTATGTTTTTCATCAATTGTGGGGACATTTGGCCACCACAAATGAGCTAAATGAGCTTTTTTGTGAATAAAAGAAGAAAAAATATATTCTCACAATGTCAGATGTGTTTCATCATGCTGTAGACATCTGGTCCCCACAAAGACCTGAACACATACACACAGACACACACACCTTGTGACTTTTATCTGACATTCCCCTAAAGAGCACATTGGCCATATGCTCAGAGCAGATCTGTCTTTTTGATCAAAAATGATGGTCCTGAAACAACCAACTGTGCGAGTTCGCAATACAGTGCGAACTAGAGGCTCAAACGTGTCAGTGATCTTCTAGAACTCACACTCAAAAGTGCTATGAGGACAAGCGTGTGTCAAAACACAGTGTTCTGGGACAGATCGAGATGACCAAACTGCTGTAATATCCTATTTTTTTCTGTCTTTCTTCTTTTTTCTTTAATGGAGCTCATTTTTCATTCCTCACCGCGTCCTTAAAATGACTCGCAGGGTGCACAGCATATTATTACCAACCATAAAATATTCAACTGATTTTCGTGTTTTTAATTCCCCCCAAATCCCACCCTCCCCCAGCGCTTTAAATAAAGACACAACAGCTGAAGTAACATAGATTTCATTGGTTTCCTTTTTCTTTTTTTATAATTTCAATCAGTGCATCCAAAGAGAAGCGATTTCATTTCTGTTTAAGAGCTGATGATTTACAGACACTTCAACAACACTCAGCAGAGCACTCCACTCAGAGAGAGAGAGAGGGAGAGAGAGTGAGAGAGAGAGAGAGAGAGAGAGAAACAGAGAGAAACAGAGAGAAACACAGAAAGAATCAGAGAGAGACAGAAAAGAGACAGAAAAGAGGGACAGAGAGACAGAAAGAGTCAGAGCAAGAGAGAGAGATAGAGATAGGGAGACCGAAAAGAAAGAGAGACAGAAAGAAAGAGTGAAGGAAAAAAGATGGAGACGGAGAGAAAGAGGGAGAGAGACAGAAAGAGTAAGATAGGAAAACAGCAAAGAGAGAGAGAGAGAGAGAGAGAGAGAGAGAAAGGGAAAGAGATAGGGAGACAGAAAAGAAAGAGAGAGAGACAGAAAGGAGGGGAGGAAGAGACGGGGTAAGAGACAGAAAGAAAGAGAGAGTGAGAGAGATAAGAGGACAGAAAAGAAAGACAGAAAGGCACAGAAAGTCAGAGAAAAAGAAAAAAGAGAGACTAAGAAACAGATAGAGAGACAGAAAAGAGAGAAAGAGAGGGGGAAGAGAGACAGAAAGAGAGAGAGAAAAAGAGAGATAGGGAGACAGAAAAGAGAGTCAGAGAGAAGGACAAAAAAAGAGACTGAGAGACAGATAAAGAGAGAGAGACAGAGGGACAGCCAGAAAGAAAGACAGAGGGAGAGCAAGAGAGACAGTGAGACAGGAAGAAAGAACGAGACAGAAAGAACAAGACAGAAAAAGGAGAGAGCAATAGAAAGAGAGAGAGGGAGGGAAAGAGATAGAGAGAAAAACATGGGGTAGAGAAAAAGAAATAGAGAGGGTGGAGACAGAAAGCAAGATAATTCAGAGAGAAAGAGAGTTTTAGAGAGAAGAGAGGAGAAAGAAGGATGAGAGAGAGAGATATTGGGAGATAAAAGGAGTTAAAGAGAGAGATCAATCGAGAGAAGGAATGAGGGAGACAGAGATAGAGACAGAGAACAGAGAGAAAGAGAGAGAGAGAGAGAGAGATGGTCACATCACTGCGGCCCGTTCACAGTGAGCGGTGGTCCGCCGTTTCACAATCAGCAGTCTGTGTGCGTGTGCGCGGTTCCCTCTCTCTCTCTGTTTTGTGCGGAGCTTTATTTCCGATCAATTCATTGCAGTAATCCCAAATATTGGTAGAGATTTATTTCTCACCATCTTATCGCTATCTAATTAATCCAACTGGTAGTCGAGCAAGGAAGTAATTACACTAGAAGTGCAATTACGGCTGTAATTACCCTCGCAATCATGATGAAAACGTGATGACTCTGACTGATTAATGCACGTGGATCGTAGCGCAGGCTAAAATAAAACAGAACCCAGTGCTGAAACTGGCGAAAGCCAGAACCAAAAGGTAGATGGTGGGTGTATTTCTGCCTGGGGGGGCTACAGTAAGTGAAATATTGTAAAGTAGAATAGCTATATGGGCACATATTTGGTCAAATCAATTGCATGGTCACTTTACACATTAAACGCACACACATATATTGAACACAGTAACATCTGACACGAACACAACCGAACTGTTCTGCAGGTCAAAGGAGCACTTCGAGGAAAGCAGTCACTGCGTTCCAGGATTTCGGCACAAGACACTTTGAAAAGGGCGTTTGTGGAGAGCACCAGCTTCCTCTGCTAGAAAACTAGAAGTCCTATTAATTTCTCATTTCTTTTCATTGGTCTTTGTCTTTAGGCAAGATTCATCACTCATTCCAGGCATTGGCAATTCGTGAGCAGACCTTGGGTGGAACGTACGCATTCGAAGTATTAATCGGAAAGAATCTGACTGTTTTCAGTGTGTTTCAGCGCTGAAGCAATCAAAACTGCTTTGAAAATCTGTGCACATACTTCAGATGCTCCATCTCACCCAGACCTGTGCTTAAGAGCGAGATTGAAAAGACAACAAATAAAAATGCTATGTTATTGGATTGCTAAGACAATAGAATCACATTTTTTCTAACACTTCACAGTCACCAAAAGATGGGTGCAATAAAACAATGCTCCTTTGGGAACAGAGTTGTAACCTGAATGGGGGGAAAAGCAATCTCATTATTTTCTGGAGGATTCTATACATAGGATTTCAATGGCACGATGGAAAGAAGGAAATGAAGGACTATTTTTCCCCTGCCCCGCCAATAGCATCCAGCAGCAAAATCTGCAGTGTTCTCAAATGCAGTCGGTGGGTCTCCATCAGTATGCGTTAGAGCAAGTCTGATTTAGCAGTCAGAGAACAGTACAGGTCTACATATGGGTTAATCCATTGGAGAGTGTCCCAAAGCTGGGACGAGAGCAGAGTTGTCCAGAGGCAGTACATGACTACGATCCGCTTGTTCATTGATTGTCTTTATCCAAAATCGGAGCAAGCTTCTCCCCAGCTTGGCAAATCAGTAGAACTTCTTATTGCATTAGTTCTTATTTTATGATTATAATAACAATAATATGGTTAGCAAGTTCACACAGTGCAGATCAGTCCGAATCACCAGTTCGATTCATTTGATTCACTTAGCTTTGGATAGTTTCTGTTCAAATATCACCATCATTATGTGAGGAAACCACTACTTTTGCTACTATCCTTATAGGCATCATTCATATAGGCAATCAAGTCACTCCATGGTATTGTTGTGGATGCTACTTCTCTCAGCTGTCGCTCACAAATTAACACTGCATCAGGCATGAGATGAGGTTCAGCAAACAAACAAACAAACAAACAAAAAAGTGGGTTTGAGGAATTCAGGCTTTGCTATGTTGATCCGAAGCTCTCCGGGTTCTTCCAGTTCCTCAGGCCTTTTGAAGCCCCACCAGAGCGCAGCTCTGCATCCACAGCCGGCCCTGCAGCTGCTCGTCGTAGGAGGTCACTGAGGACTCGGTCTTGCGGCCGTTGTACAGATAGAGCCCCCCAGCCCCCTCCAGCTCGGAGGCAGCTGCAGCGTAAATGGCTGTGGAGGCTCCTTCGGCCGGCGTCTGTGGAGTGGAGGAATCACACATGAGATAAGATCAGACATGGAAAAACATCAATCATGGAACAGGGATGGCTGATAAGGTTCAGTGATTACCCTCAAAAATCTGAGGAAAATGTGATAAACCCAGACTGCTAGGAATTTACACATGTGGAAAAAGATGGGACAAACGCAGGACTGGAGGACTGACAACAGAAAAACAAAAACTGGTGTAGTTAGCAATGTGGCAGAGACTCGCTAATGTGTCAGGAATAAATAGCAAAACAACATTAAAGTAAAGGTAGTTATGCCATTTAATCCAGCCTCTTGAGTGAGTGCATACAATGCTGCCTCTCCTTTATGTATGTATTATAGGACTGTCAAATGACTGAAATAACTTGTTGCGATTAACTGCATATTTTTCGTAGTTTTTAGCAATTAATTGCATTTATCTTATTTGCTTTGCATTTATCTAATTTGTCCCTAAAGAAAGATTGTTTAAAAAGCAGTGCATTTTGTTATAGCTATGTATGTGGACACAATAAGCTTCATCAGAATGTATTCATTATTTTCAATATTTCAATAACATTGTTTTCATCATGTGAATACATACAGTTTTCTCTAGATAGATAGCTAGATAGATGATAGATAAATCTTTATTGATCCCAAAGGAAACTGCAGCATTACAGTACTAATACACAGAATTGCACATAAACTTACATATATTAGGCAGAAATAAAATAGATATAAATTTGAGTAAAATAGAAGATAGTAGGAATAAAAGTATATCTATTAGCATATTTAGAGCAGGTATTGCACTAAATGGTACGAGGTAGTTTAAAAGACATATATAAACATAACTATGAATTGCAGCAGTATTTACAATCTAAAGCGTGTAGTATTTTGAAAGTGTCATTACACTCACAGCAACAGAGGCTGCATGTTCCAGCTAACGGCCATGTGAAATATACAGTCAATGCTCTCAACTCCTCATTGATTGTAGTGTCGTATTCTTATATATACAGCTTGTGGATTCTTATTACAGTGGAGGTTCTCAAGGGGAGCTGGAGTTTTCCACTTTGCTAGTGCTTTTGTTTAGTTTGCTGCTCATTGAATTATCTATAACAGGTTTCTCAGCACTGTCCAATGTAGTTTGCCGAAGGTTTTACTTTAAAAGCTTACAAGAATGCAATTTGCGTGATGTTCACGTGATTGGTTGCTTCACTACTATTTAGAATGAGTTTATTAATTTTAATTCTTTTGCTGTTAGATATCATTTAAATATGCTAATGTGAGTGTTATCACATTAATTAAGCTACTTATTCATTTGTGGGGTTTCTCTAAACATATGTGTTCCAGGTCTTGGTCCTGCCTGCATTGGGCTGGTTAACCATCCGCTCCCACGTACCAGACTGAAAATGTGCCACAACATATTGTAGTGAGCCCTGCTGCAGACTTCTAGTCAGCATCTGTGATTAGAGGGTGCTAATGTTAAGATGGGAATGCATGTTAGATGTGCATCAACTAGTGTAGTCTGCTAGCACTGGACATTTTGTTTTTCGCCTTTTAATTTCAGCACATCTAACACCACCAATCAGAGAGCTCCCCTTCTCCTATAATGTAAATGGCCAGAATGTGTTTATTTGCGCAGTTACAAGATAATTGAAATTTGAAACCATCACAAATTTAAAATCCTGCCATGATTTTTAAATACCTCATTACAGTCATACTGACCCAAGCCTAGCATCAATAATGTATTGTGTTAATGCATTACTAACACGTCAACTTTGACAGCCCTGAGTCATTTGTAGTCAGAGCAGGATGAATTCCATAAAATGTCATGCCTAAACACTTAAAATTAGCACTCTTTCTACTCATCTATTCTGGACCTTTAGGTCTGCTATATGAAGGACCTCTCCCCACTCCAGAGGTCAACACAGCCAAGGCAGTCGTGCTATAGGTTGACAATGAGAATCTGCAACTAATGCTAAACTCAAGGCAACGTTTTCTTGCTACAGAGGTCTGTGACGTAAAACTCTGGATTGTGACAAATTTCATTAAAATGTAAAAATGTAATATTTTTAGTTGTTTTTCTGTCAAAAAAGGCCTTAATGCACATTGATCATAGCATAGGTGAAAATGAAACATAAACCTGTGCTTACCTGGTGAAAAAGACTAACAACACAGAAAAAAAGAAACACTGTACAGGTGAATAGCTATCTAAGCACATCTCTGGTCAAATCACCTGCATGGTCACTTACACTTTAAAAGCTTATGTACATAATAAGTACAGTAACATTTGACACAAATGCAATTGAATTTTTCTGCAGGTCAGTAGAGCAACACAGTCTGACTCACATAGACAATGTGTTCCAGGATTATTATGAAGCAATATAAATCACAGAATAAGGTCCACAATTTAATGCACAGTTTTCATTCAAATTTATGGCACAAAATCACATGGAACAAAATGAGTTTTCAAGAACTGATGGTGCAGCAAAAAAGGCCGTCTGTTCACACGGATCCAATTAAGTGAAAGAAAAGAAAGAAAAAAAAACAAATGTGTTCTGAAAAGAAAAAAAACAGCTGTCTGTTCAAGCTTTTAAAAAGTTTCATTTCTACTCAGATAGCAAAAATGAGCAGGAAGCTGCTTTAGACAGCAAAAAACAGGGCAGTTTCATTTGAACTGGATGCACTTCATTTAAACAAGAATCCTTTTCTGAATGCCACTGTGAGCAGCCTTTTGTACATTTTTCAGTTAATGACTACATAGCACTACTAAAGCATCTATGCTCGGTACTCAATATCCCCATTCTCCTATACTTTATCACACATAGTGATCAAAAACTCGTACAGTAAGATCCACTACTATGCATTTCTCTCATTTTCTCAAAGAGGCTACAGAGTTATATGTATGTAGTGAAAGGGCATCCCAGAAGTTTTGTTTTGCAAACTACATCCCCTAGCTCAGGAGGAGACATGTGAATGAAACTTAACACCGAGTGACAATTGCAATAAAGTCAGAGTGAGTAGGAGGTCATACCCACTAATAATACTCTAGCCCAAGGGTCTACTTATAATCCTCAATGGACAGTGACTGTGAAGCATCGCTAGTAGACCACAGTAATCGTAAAACTGTCTGAAAAATGACAATGTAGAATGTGATATAAATTATTATGAAGTACTTATATGTGAAATTTACTTTTTATAGACTGTTATCCATAGAAATGGACAATATTCAGACTTGAAGATGATGGCTAAGGGGATTTCATGCCTAGGCCTAAGCCCCAAGTAATTCAGGGCCTCTGACTGGCTGTGTCTTTCCCAAGAGATTTATTTATTGACCCACCACCCACCCACAAACATTCTTATACACCATTGATCATCTTTTTAAATATGTCATTCAGACCAGATCTATTCAAAACATAAGCTCTGATGCTGATTGGCGAATGTATTGATGCATTTGACTTGAATGTTAGAGCCAGCTGATTAGCAAAGTGTATGAGAGTGGAGCTTAAACACAAAATGCTCAAAAAGAAGAATGAGTCAGAGAGCAAACTTTGATAACAAAGATTCCCAAAATGATGAGATTTTGTTTTGTTCATTACCATCTGGCGTATCAGTTTACTCCTATAGCCAAGATGCCATGTTAGCATTAAATTGAGTGCTGTCTTCCTTGGCAACTGATATGGATTGAGAGCGACATTTTAAGAAACGGGACTATTTAGGACATGATAGGACTTTCCAGCCAAGAAAAGCAGAAGAAGGAGAGAATGGTACCCTACTCTGCAGTCTAATAGGATGTGACGCAAGCTTAAGTTCAAACTTATCTTCAGCTCAGGATACGTAATAATATTTTGTATTCTAAATTACTGTACAAAATTTTAATAGACTAAAAGTTGTTTTTTTTAACATCGTTTAGTGAGTTTATCATTTGGTATCCCCTAACAAACTCATCAACTCACTGTTTTAAGTTAAAAGGCATGAGGTGAAAACCTGGTGATGTGACTAGGCTGGTCATGTCAGCTAAAATATAATATCAGGTAAAAAAAAAAAAACTGTGGATCCTAAATCTCATTTGCATTGAAGTCCCTGTAGTTACTGAATAAAAAGCCTTAATATGTAATAAGCCTGGGATTTTAAGGGGTTAAAGAAGACTGCACTTTAGATTGCCTGCCTTCTCTGTGTAAATTTTAAACCAGATGTGACCATGACTGTTTGTGATCTGGTTCTGGATTTATGTTAATGCTGGTACAATGATCAGAGACTGGAAGTCACTGACCTTCATTAAAAAAAAAAAAAGTTTTGGATTCTGTATATCATCAAGTGTATGGTAAGGTTAAGTGGTTGGTTCAGATGAAAGTTTCTATGCTTGTTAAAGAGTTTGCATGATTCTAATGTGTACACTGGTATCTCACAAATGAAATACGTTAAATCAACCTTTAGCTAACATATTTCTTTTGTGCTGAACTGATGTACAACCTTTTTTTTTATTATATTGAGGTTGCATGGCCACAAATTGCATATGTATGTGATTAAGGGCTACATATGAAAGTGGCTTAGATCTGATTTGTGATCAGCAGCCAGTTGCACCAGCTGAATGTAAGTTCAATTGTAAGTTGGGGTGTGAAGGCTATCCTAAACCTTACCCTGAGAGTAGTTAGTTTAAAACTAGCAACACACAGAATTTCGGTTTCACCAGACACTTACAGTACATGTTAACTAGTAGTGCGTAAAGCGCACTACTGTCGCACAGAATGACGTTTTCATTCTTTGTAGCCAATCAGTAATGCTACCCGACATAAACAAATAATATTATACGTATGATTCCCACATGCAGTAAATCGCTCACGTTTCTCTCTTTTTGTGCTAGATTGCCTTTGCTCAAAACGTGTCGGCCGTATAAGCTATAACTCAAAAAGAGACTGTTTTACAATAAAGTTGTGTCTTCAAAGCGTCCATCTCTTGTGTGTTTATTCTGTTCTGCTGCTGGGAATTTTTCCGATGTTCAACCTGGCCTCTCTTGCACAATATTTTAACGGAACTTTATCAATGAACGGTCGGTACTGTTAGCAAAGCTGCGACTAACGACTAACAACTTCACACAAGTGAGTGATGATTTAGGCATGGAGCTTCCATTATGTGTTAGATTTTTTTCAATGCAAAACTATAGAAGCAAACTACAGACTCTTTTGTCTACATAAAGTGGGCAAACAGTGTTAATCTATTAGAGCCATGAGCTTTTCTAAAGTGTCTGCGCGAGGTAGCCTTACTCAGATCCTCTCTAGACCGAGTTAGATTGTTATGCAGACGGTCAGTGGGTTTTTGACCCCAGACAGATCAATTATGGAAGCAGGCCACTCTTGTGGAACGCCGATGGCCGGGCGTGGGCTTCAAAAGGCTGGGCCTGAGGCTGGGCGACTGAGGCTGAGCAATGTTTTTCCTCTCCTCCCTTCCACCTTCCCATCTCAGGGAATTTGGATTAAAGCTTGCAAGCCTTTACACACACTTGCGCTTGGCCGGGTGGAATCGATACTCCACACAAAAGAGAGAAAAGCCTCAGAGGTGGCTGTCAGCCCTGGGACTGTGCACAGGCTACAGGCTTAGGAAGAACTAGAGCCAGATGCTAAAAACACTCACCATGATATGGGGAGTTCCAATACGTTTAAATGCTGCTTAATGCAATATTGTACCCCTTTCAACCCAAACGTCCATCGTGTCTCATGAAATAGCTGGCGATTCATTGTCATATACAGTTGCATGCACCCCCTGGTCAAATCCATATTTTGTCTAAGTGAAAATAAGGTGAGACATCCCAGTCTTATTACATCTCAAGTCTTAATACTTACTAACTACATTACAGAAACTACAATAGAAACTGGCTGACATATTGTTAGGGTATCGTGGAAGTATGTAATTAACACATCATTCTGCATTAATTACATATTCATTCATTAACACAGGACCCAGTGGGTCCTGGCCATTTAACCCCTTAACACTCCAAATTTATTTCATACTACGGCTTATTAGTCAGTAACTACAGTGACTTAAATGCAAACTAATGGAACTTTTTTTGGTTAAAGTAGTGTGTAATAAAACTTGGCTTGTTAAGGGGTTAAAATTAGCTGTTTTAATCACTCTGCAACAACGTAATCCATAAAAACTAACCAGGTTTACGTTAATAAAAACAATTTTTGACTACTTTAAATATATAGTAAATATTTTTGACAATATTTGTGACTGAGCTAATTTAAAGCCAAAGCCCACACATTTTATCCCCTTGGTGTGACATCAGAACTCACTATCACTCAAACCTTTTAACTGTTTAAACCCACTTTGAGTCAAAAGAGGTTAAATATCTGCTTTTAACGATAGAAGAAATCTGTCAAATCATTATTTAGGCAAAATCTACTTTTCAGACCAAGGAAGATTTTCTGTTTATGTTATTTTTTAAGCATTCATTAGAAAAATTTCTCTCCATTCCTGTGTGTATGTGTCGCGTAAATGAAGCATTTACAGTGGTGACAAACTGTGATAGAATTCCCCAAACAAAATGTGCTTCAGTTCAGGCATTTATATCATGTAAATGTCTTGCATTTTTAAACAAGCTGAGAAATTCGGGTGAAAGTGAGGTTTTAAAACTTTCAATCACAACCACATTTGTCTTTGTAAGCAGAAGAGGAGATACGATATGAACTGAATTTGATGAAAAGTTATAGTTGAAACAAATAGAAAAACGTCATGAATGCAGACTCAGACCTGTCGATACAGAATGTAAAATAAACGCATGTGTGCTTCAACCAGTTTACAGAAACTTGTGACACTGACCATGTTAACAGCTTTGTACAAAAAGGTCAGATTTTCTTCAGCTGAGTGTGTATTGGGCTACTGATCAGGGGCTTTTGCTCAAACTTGAGCAGTCCAATCCAGCTGTGTTCACCAAATAAACTGAATGTCTGACTGCAGGCAATGTGCATCTGCAATGCAACAGTTTCCAGGATACGCTTCTCGAGCACTTAATTGTCTTTAGCAAGGTCGTTCTGGCTGGTTGAGAACAAACGAAGAAGGCAAATGCTCCCATTTTCTCTGCTGGGTGGGCATGTTTCAAGAGTGGGTGCATTTAAGCTCTGAGGAGATCCTTGAAAGGCTTGGTGAAAAACATCATTCCTTAAACCCATTTGTTTCACAGGGAAGATGATGCATGTCTCTATTTCCTTCTTTCTCTACCTCTGCCAGGAAAACCTGCCCAACAACACAGTCGGGCTTAAAAATAGACCCCTGCAATCTCACTCGTCCATTTTGAGACGCTTTTAGGGCTGCACAATATATCATATGTTAATATTTATCATGATACTGGACTTTGCAGACATGCAAATGAGTCTCTAACCAATCACTGAATGTTTATTGTGCATTATGAGGACTCTGACCAATGATTTCTGTGTGTGTAATCCAACACGGGTAAAAATGCTGAAGATTAAAAATACCCAGACTAAATTATGTCAAGTTTGTCAACTGTATCAACGGTTCGCCAATGTGATTTCAATACATTGGAAGGTGCACTATATGTTTACAGCTCTTCGCCACCTGCTTATCCAGTGTCTCTTCCAAAATCAAGGGTATTAAAAGGGAGTTTGTTCCCCTTACCTGCACTAACAGCTGTACTCTTCTGGGAAGGCTTTATTTTAGATGTTGGATTTGATTGCATTCGGTCACAAGAGCATTACTGAGGTCAGGTACTGATGTTGAACGATTAGTTCTGGATTTCAAACACACTCCAACTCATCCCAAAGGTATTGGATGGAGCTCCATCACTTCAGTAAACTTAATTCCCCTCTAGACGATGTCTGGCACTGGTCACGGTGACTGCAGGCTTATGTGCGGCTGCTCCAGAGCATCTCATTCTATGCTCTCATTCTATGCTGTCAATGCTTTTCTATGGAGATTATACAAGCTATGCACTGAACACCTCTATCAGCAATGAGTGCACATTAAAGTAGCTGACTTCACTCATTAGACAGGCATCTGGATACTTTTACACATATAGTGTATATCAGCTGTTATATGTAGGAAGTAATGGGGTCAAGGTTAATGCATTAATAACGTATTTACTTTGTTTGAGCCTTTGAACCATCTGTAGTTCCAGCCTGAAGCCGAGCTGCTTGAATGCTGTTGCTTTGACGCAATCAATGTAGTCCCCTCTTTCAAATACAGCTTTTATATGGCAGCTTCCATTGATAGGTCTCAAAAAAAGCTGTTTCCAGCCACAGCCAAGCCAAGAATCTATCACTGAAGTACACCAAAGTCTGAAGTATCATTTACAAACAAAGCACAGCACTGATGCAGCAGTCAATGATATCAATAATGTCAACACCAAAGGATGCCTTCGGCAGACTATACAGTATAGACAGTGCTCCAGGGAGAACTGTGGAACTATCAGCAAAAGGTAAAGACAACCACTCCAGTTTTCCGCAAAATCTCAAAATAATTCATAATGTAGTATGAGAGAGAGGCTACAGTCTTAGAGGAGTTGAAACATGCAGCCATTGCTCCTCTCACTGGCCATCGGTGATGAAAACTAGAAATTGTGTTAATGCTATTTTCATGCTCAACCTGCTACATGATCTTATGTTTGGGTTCAATTTGGCATTTTTTCCCCAATTTAGTCATTATTTCCATTATTTCCATGAGCTAAGTCTCTCCCAATCAACACAGTACTACTAGCGCAATAAAGGTTCATTGAGTTCAAGGCCATCTCTGCTGTTGGCATGGCGACAACCAAGATGACAGAGCGGCAAATAGACCTTTTACACAAATGCTAAAAGATCAGAATCTTTGGAAGCAGCTCAAATTGAGGTCAAACATTGAGTTACACGTGGAAGTACTCAGAGTATCAGCGTTTGAATGAAGCAATGAAGTTCTTCACACTACTTTTACTTTTCCAAAATGGACAGTAGCCCATTGCCACCATTTATCCATTCTGCTGGGTCAAAAAATCAGATCTTATTTGCACTTAAAGACAATCAGACCGTATGTTTTGTGCTTCTTTTAGAATTGAGCTGCATCTCCAAAATCATAGTTGATGTATATTCTGCTTATATATATATATATATATATATATATATATATATATATATATATATATATATATTTTTTTTTTAATATATTCTACCCATTTTTTTCACACCATGTCAAAATTCCAAAAATGATTGCATCACATCCAATGTGTACAGTTTTGATGTGAAAAAACTGCTTCTGAATATTTGTGTAGTTTTTTAGCACTGTGGATGGTGCGCAACAGTGTTTGCAGTAGTTTTATTTAAAATTATCAAACCTGGCACTGTAAGTGAGTCATGTTGTTGGAGTGTTTGAACAATTTGGATGAAAAGTGAACTGCTTTAACTAAAAATTAGCTCATTTTAAAGCTTAATAGTTTTTTTAAAAAAGAAAAAATATTGTATTGATATCAGTATCAGCCAATACTGATTTCAGTATCAATATCAGAAAATAAAAAGTGGTATTGTGCCATCAATAGATTCTTTGTCCTAACATTGTTCAGTTCTACACCCTTCATGGAAAACAAAACAACTTCATACTGTTACCAAAAACCCAGAAAAACAACCATCATTACTCCTCTCTACAGTCTCTCTCTGTGGTTTCTAATTATGGCCTCAATGACTAACACCAGAATAAACTGTCCCCATCAGAATTTAATCCATCTTTTTTTTTCAACAGCCTTCAAAACATTTTCCTTATGCTTGGCCCTAATTTCTTTGTCTATCCAGTCGTGAAATGATCCAATATGCATCCATTATTCATTATCATGCTGCTCTGTAAGTTCTGTACCACACATACCTTCCAGTGCATTATGATTTATGTATTAGAAGATACAGAATATACAATCATCTGGGAATGTGTGGCAATAAACAGTTTCAGCTTGACTTTAAAAAGACTTCAACTGAAGCAAACCTGTCAGCTTCGAAACAATGGTATCAAGTCATTTACCACAAACAAATCATCTTTTATTGTAATACATTCGTTTTAAATAGTAAATTTATAGAACCTTTTTTTTTTACTAACTTTAATATACATTAAATGGACATTCCGATCTAGTACCACTTTTTCTAATACTAGCATTTAATATGATATTAACATATGTTACTATTGTCTGGTGCAGTATTGAATCCCTCAGCCTCATTACTGTGACATTTATTTTTTTATTCTTGTATTTTCATCCATCAATGTTCTTTACTACATAACAACCGAGAATCACTTATAACTTATAACTTATTTGGGTATATATAGTAATTTCACGTGGTTGCTAAGAGTTTTTCTAGGTGGTTGCTGTGGTTTCCCAGGTGGTTGCTAAGATTTTTCTAAGCAGTTGCTCCAAGGTGATTGCTAAGATGTTACTAGGTGTTTGGTGAAGTGTTGTTAGGTTGTTGCTATGGTATCTTAAATAGTTGCTAAGGTGTTTCTGAGTGGTTCATATGTTGTTCCAGGTGGTTGCGAGTGTATTGCTATGAGGTTGCTACAGTATCGGAGGTGGCTGTGCTATTTCTGGTGCTTGCTAGTGGTTCGCTAGAGGACTGCCATGGTGTTGCACTTTGTTAGGTGTGTTATTAGGTGGTTGCTATGGTATACCTATACTATGGTATTTCAGGTGGCATATGTTTGAACAGTTCAAAAAGCACAAGCACACTCTGTCAAGCCAACTTAATAAAGCATGATGGTCCCATATTGCAGTGACAATATGCTAACCTTTCTGACAATAGCGCCTGTAAATCTGGCCCTATTATGTTTTTGTCTTGTTTAAATTATTAATGGACAAACACAAGAAGCTCAGTAAGGAGAATCAGATTAATATCTAATCAAGCTGCAAAAGCTATGACCTGGCTCCAACATATAAGCCTGTGAAAAGCAAAATCACCATGGCGATGAAGATCAAAATAATTCAATATCAACACTCATCTTGACAAGAGCATGAGTTTCACGGAAATTAAATTCGGACGAGACAGATAAGCGTGATCTTTTGTGCGATGAAGGGCACTAGAGAGGTCGCCATAGGTACTGGCCATTCTGGAAGGTTCTTTCATGAGAACAAAACCATCTCAGTGTTGCCTATTTTGAAAGCAGGCTTTGTGATATGCGGAAGAAAGGAATAATCTTCATAATGTCATCCACTTTCTCAGTGTTACAGATTTTGAATCGCTGAGTGGCTCCCTACTTTAAATGCAGTAAGACAACAACACCTACAGTAACAGTCACATTTTACACACGTCTATCCCTAGAAAAGTCTTTTTTTTTTATTTATTTATTTATTTTTTACTTTTACTATTTCCGCATTTTAGAACAGTAGTGATGATATCAGCACTAGGAACTAAAACGTACAGAATTACATAGTGACCAAAAAAATGGTAAACAACTATGCTCTGCATGCAAAATAATTACAATTAAAATTTTTTGTTTTGGAAATAAATTTTTATACAGGTATCAATTTTGTTATTTGTATTTTGTCTCAAAAACACATTTCACATATTTAAAAATGCATTCAAGCAATGTGTCTCAGAAACACATGTGAACAGTTCACTGTGAAATGAGTCTGAATTGTACACAGTCACAGAAACCAGATCTCTGACGCTCTCTCACAGAAAGCTCTTACAAATGGTTACGAACGCACTGATGCCTGAGACATTGTTTGGTGGTTGTTTGAAGGGTGTTGTGAGGCAAAAATAGCCAAAAAAAAAGGAGTTATTTTTTATTTTTATCACTATTTTACCTTCATCAACATTATATATAAAAATTCAGAAGACCGTATAGGTTCCCTGGGGGTTTGGGAAGGTGTATAAAATGTATGTTGTGGATTTTGTGACCCCTGGTTCCCATCACCATCACTGTAAAGAAATCAGAAATAAAGTAAAATTTCTCTACAATCGATTTCACATCAAACCACTCTGAATGAGGCTGTTCACATCCACACAACTGAATAATGAGTTATGCATTAAATTGAAAACATTTTATCAAGTGGGTTCAAACTTTTCATGGATACTTTCTTTTTAAAGTGAACAGATACACAGACGCATCTGGTAAACCCTTAGATATTCAGAGTTATTGCTAATTTTTCTATACCATTAATAAGCACTAACAATCAGTTACTTTCACATTCTGTATTAACAGGTTTAAATCTGCACTTCTGGCTCTGTTTGTTCTGATGTCAACAACTAACAAAACATGGTTAAAATGTAGTGTTATGATGGTGGAATTTCTAAACTTTTGTACAAATTGTTGTTTGTCCTGTGAACAATGCATTACAATGAGTGTACTAGAACATAGGCAGCATATTATTTTCATGCACCAAACATCTGGAGCACATTACCAACAAATATTTATCAGACTCCTTCTATCACTACATAAAAAAAGAAAAAACAGTTTAGCTTAAAAATGATGGTTCTTCAAGGGTTTTTTAGTAAGGGAAATGGTTCTATATAGAACCATGAACACTCAAACATCCCTTTGCATGATTAAAGGGCTCTTTGTATCGCTAAATGGTTCTTCTGACTGATGGAGAATGTGCGGTAAATGGTTCTATATAGCACCAAAAAGGGTTCTTCTTTTGTTATGATGTCAATCCGGTATCAATACAAGAATCCTTTTTGGTGCTATACAGAATCTTTTTCAAAAAGGTTCTATATAGAACCATATAAAAACACATTCTCCATCAACCTGAAGAACCCTTTCACAATGCAAAGAACCCTTTAATCATACAAAGGGTTCTTTGAGTGTTCATGGTTCTATGTAGAACCATTTTCTTTACTAAAGAACCCTTGAAGAACCATCTTTTTTAAGTGTGTAGCTTTTATTATTTGCTTAACTTTGATTGGAATGTTCCTTTCAAGTTGTTTTTATATCATTACTGTCCAAAAAACATTTCCATTTTTATTTATTCATTTACGTTTTTTGCATCATTTAAGCACAGCAGCTATCCTTTACATCATTCAAACTTCACAGTGAATGGACCTATAGGAATCTTCCAAAACCCATTAGAAGAAAATCTCACATTGACTTACATTCAAAGTAAAGAATGTTTTTGCCTTCTCCTTTAAAACTGCCATTTTTTTTGTTGTTTTGACAGTTTTATTGCTATTTATTTTATTTACTCTGTTTTCTGTTTTTAATTGTTATTGTTCTCTTTGTTGTCAGTGCTTTTATTTGTTGCATCTTATTGTTTGACTGTTTCTTTCTTTTCTTTCTCTGTTGTTTACAGTCACACTGTAAAGCACTTTGAGTTGCACCTCAAATGTAAGAAAAACACAGTGCTGTATAAACACAGTTTTTTATTATTATTATTATTATTATTATTATTATTATTAAAGTTCAGGATAGCTTAGACTTCAGAAACACCTGTTGGCCCATCAACATGATCTTTTTGATTTCGTCTACACTGTGAGCCAAATACAGTCATATTGTATTTGTATTATATTGTATACGGTCATAAAAACAGGCATATGCAATCCATGTATATCATAACATAACAATGTTTAATGCAGAAACCTTGAAACAATCGATACTGTGAAACGAGTATTGTTTCAAATTCTCACTGATATTTATCTATATGTCCAAACTATTGACAGTCTCAAAATGTAATAAAATGTCTTTTTTTCTTTCTGCAAAACACAATTGTGTCCAGTAATAATAACTTTTAATCAAATTCAAACCATAATAAAAAGTATCCTCTTCTACAAACACAAGCAGGGTAATGACTGAAAGTTTAGAGTGAATTTCAACAGAATTTCTCTGCTTGTTTCTAAGAGCTACAACTAAGAAATAATTAAACAAATTGTAAGAGGATTCATTTCGTGTACACTCCATTAGGAGGGATGAACTATGTCTTAAGAAAAATTGTGGATTTTTGCAAACTTTGAACTATTCATAACCTCCACCTCTGGGACGATTTTTCTTTTCTTTTGTTCTTTTTTTCTCTCTGATCTGAGATCCTGGAGGAATCAGGATACATCAGAAAGGCTGAAGGAGTCATCCATGATTACCAGCAACACACACACACACACACACACACCCTTTTGATGTGCAGAGATAAAATAAATCCAATTATCGTTTGCCCTGACATACATCACGGCTCAAGAACCGGAAGAATTCAAGATGAATTCCGAGGGACCAGCTGGTCCTGTTGGCAGCCACGAGAAAACAAACACAGCAATAAAAAGCAAAACAAAATGCAAGAGAACACAACTGTCTGATACCATACTGTGTCTAGATGTACTATTACAGCACAGCAGAGCACGCAGATGTGTTGCAGTGTAGTCACCACAAATACAGTCAAGTCAGTCAAATGACAAACAAGGTCCATTTTTACCCATGACTTCATTCACTTCTGCACAGTAAAACAATATTAAAAACTCTTTATTTTGAGTGTCAACTACTTTACAGATGCTCTCCTTGTCTTTTACTGACTGTCTTCAACTACAAACCCAAAAGTTGGGACAGTTTGTGAAAAGCCAATAAAACCAGGAAAGCAGTGATTAGCTGTTTGAGCTGTATTTTCAGGCTACTCTACCCACCTGTGCCTTCATTCAGTCTGTTATCAATTTGAGCGTTTATAGAAAATCTGTAGGGGACCAACAAAATGAATATATTAAAAAAAAACGGAAATACTAGAAAGGAACATTCACAATGCAGTCAAAACAAATCAAACACATAAAGGCACTGGTCTCGTTTTGCTTCACTGCTCTGGATAAATGAGTGAGAAAAGAAAGATGTAATTTCCAGACACAAACAACAAACTAAACATAAGCCTCTGAAAATAATTTCACACTTTTTTTTAAAGCCAAACAAACAGGCTTGTTGCACTAATATACAGGGAAATTCACTTGAAAGAGGCCCCAAAAATCTGCTGTAACTCCCTGTTATGATGAAGCAATCTGAACCAAAAATATGCTACATATTGTGACGTATGTGTAATAGATTGCATTACATGCGATGCTGGAACTGATCTTCGTTTTCTGCCAGACACATGAAGGGGTACGTGGATATGCACCCAGAAGTTGCAAACGGAGGTTAAACGTCGTGACAGCTGTCCAGCAGCTACCTCATCGCGCCGAAACAGGGGCATCCTGGCTTGTTCGAAGCTCCATATACTGAGGAGCACATCGCATGTTGTTTTTGTTCAGATTGCTTCGTCCTATAGAGAGTTATTACAGAATATTTGGGGCCTCTTTCAAGTGAATCTCCCTTTATCTCTAATGAAGTCTAAGTTAATGCTAGTTGTTACATTTATTAAATGACTGAAGCTCGAACTATAATCTGAACCCTTTAATGTTAAGGCTAAAAAGAGGCTACTTCTGCCTTTTAATCTACTCTTCTCCTTTAATGAGGTAGTTTTATTTTTAAAATATGCGCCATCGAAGTGATGAAAAAACCTTTAGACAATGTCAGCCAAGCATGATGGAGGATCAGTGCAAGTTTGGGGACGTATACCAACATCTGGAGTCTGTGATTTGTTTTTTGATTGAAGGCATATCGAATGCCAGTAAGTACAAGCAAAGTTTGATACATCATGAAATACCATCTAGAAAATGACTGGGAAGAAATTCACAACAAAACAATGACTTCAAACACATTGCTGAGAAGATCTTATACTAATCAAACAAGAAAGCTGCTGGTGTTCTCAGAACAATGGACTGACCACCCCAGAGTCCAAACCTCAACATCACTGATTTTGGGATTACTTGGATTGTGAAAAGCAGAAAAATGCAACCAACTTCTTAGACTGAACTTTGGAGAAGAATGTGTGTGCATGCTCAAAAACTATAGTCACGTTCATATCGTGATAATGAAATACGCTAAGGGCAGATTTTAATGAGTTAAAGCCTCCGAACACTTTAGTTAAGCAGCGGTTAATGTCAGTTTTAATGTTATCTAAGCTGGGCTGCTGTGGAGAAACAATCTGCTACGTACACCTTAAGACATTTCCTTGTAAAATTGAGGCTGACTAAAAGAGTAAAAAGTGATATTTTGGAGCTTCGTGGTGGAAAACAGTTTATGTACAGTGGTCTAGGATGAAGAGAGAGACAGTTTTTTATTTGTTTTCTCACCCTGAAGAGCAGTTTGGCCACAGGTCTCTTGGCCAGCTGGGCAGGGCTGCACAGGTTTTCATACAGGGCCGTGTCCACCATGCCAGGATCCACAGCGTTGGCTGTTACTGGATCTCCTCGAGCCCACAGCCGGTCCTGCAGGTGGTAGGTGAAGAGCACCAGCGCCAGCTTACTCTGAGAGTACGCCCCATGGGCACAGTAACAAGACCTGAGAGAGAAAGTGAGAGAGTGAGAGCGAGAGAGAGAGAGAGAGAGAGAGAGAGAATCTGGATGAGACTTGTTTGAGATGTATTCTAGCCCAGCATGGTGAAGGATCAGTGCAAGTTTCAGGATGTGGTCCTAAGAAAAAGTCTACATCAAATTCATGGCGTGCTCTTAAACCTTGAAATTGTTCTCCTCTTTTCATGCTCGAGTGTGTGTAGTGTATCATATTCATACATCATACATTTGAAAAATGTTTGGGAAGAAATTCATTCTAGATAATGACGTACTTATCAAGCAAATTGAGAAAAAAGAAGCTGCTGGTGTTCTCAGAACAATGGACTGTCCACCCCAGAGTCCAACACTCACCATCACTGAAAGTATTTTGGATTACTTAGATTGTGAGAAGCAAAACTGCAACCAACCGCTAAGACTTTGAAGGTGTGGAAAAATATCCCTCCAAAGTTTTTTGAATAACTCAAAGCAAATCTACGGAAAAAGAAAGATGTGATCAAAATCATCAGTAATCTTAATTATAGCATGATATAAATTCTTATCCATACTGGCCACTACTAATGATAACATATGTAAATCACAAAATTATTATATTATTTATTTTTGTTTACATAGTTAATTTATGTGAAGTTAAGCTAATCTACCAATCTACCCGCAAAAAAACAAAAACAAAAAAAAACACAGTATGAACCGAACTGTGGCTCAAAAATCGAGGTTTGAACAGAACTGTGGATTTGAGAATAACAACAATAATGAAAAGTTAATGAACTCATTTAAATATCCCATATTATCCCAACATATTTTATGTTGCTACAGGTTGTGCAAGGTTAGCTTGCATACTATAATAGGCTAATATGAACTAACTTTACCACTAGTAATTATATGGTGCTTTTATGCTTGTTCACAGATATTAATGCAGCTTTGCCACCTACTTTTACATTAAAGCTGATATTGTATGTATTGACATATTATTATAAAGTCGTTACACTAATATTACAGTAGTCATACAATAACGTTTTATACAGTATCATTTGTATTTACTGTGCATATTTTCCCAGAATTCAACAAGGGATGCTGTATAAAACTCAAGAACACATTTAAAGCATCATACTGGCTTGAACACAGCACATAACTGTAGAAATAACAGAATACATTTACAGTACATTTGCTAATTACTGGCTACTACTTCCATCTGTCCATTGTTAGTCACATGAGCATGTTTGGTCAAGCTTGTCCTTATCAACACCTTTGAAGGACAAAAAGGGGAGGTTTCAGGCCAGCAGCTATAAAAAGCTGGCTTGTATTGTAAAAATGTCACTGGCTTTCAAAGAGTTTTATAAGCCGGTCATCATAAATCTGCCTCTTTGGTGGGCCTTACCTGTCTGCTTCCCTGTCTTACTGACATTGAATGCAAAGATGTGGGGTGATAAGAGAGAAATATTTCTTCTCTTGTCATCTCCACTGAGCCATTACAAAGTGCCTTTTAATATGTCCAGGGCGTCAAAGGATGCACAAATAGAAGAATTAAAAACGAAGCCTTCGTCTGAGATAACCATCGTAAATTACTTTAAATATTCAGCTCAGAATGACTATGACTGTGCTGAATAGGAAGTCTGCTGTATGTTCAATGTATTGTTCAATTCTACATACATTTATGCCCCTTTTAACTGTGTCCTCAGTTTTCAAGCTGTTAACACAAATTAAGAAAATTAGAATAAACTAAGGCATAAATATTGGGCCAGATTCACTACAAAATTAGCAAGTTGTTGGAGGTAATGCTATTCTAGTTCATGTTGCATCACATAATTGCAGCAGATTTGTCATCAAAACATCCATGCTGCAACTCATTCTATCACATCCCAAAGAAGTGATTCAGATCTGGTGTCTGGACAGTTTGAAGTATTTGAACTGTCAAGTTTTGAGCCTGTGCCCACTGTTGCCTCGTATTCTTGGTCTTGGCTGAAACGAGTGGAACCTTACATGTCTTCTGTTGTTGTAGCCCATCCACCTCAAACGTTTAATGTGTTCAGAGAATCTTCTCTGATCGCCACTGCTGTAAAGAGTGGTTGTTCAAGCTACTGTCCCCTTCCTGCCAGCTAGAACAAGTCTAGCCATTCTTCTCAGACCTCTCATAAACAAAACAAGGCATTCCCACCCACAGAACTGCAGCTCACTTGGATGTTTTGTATTTTTTGCACCATTCTATGCATCAAAATCCCAGGAGATCAGCAGTTTCTTAAACACTCAAACCACCTTGATATACCATGGTAAAATTCACTTAGATAAACTAAAGCACTTGACCCTTATGTGCATGATTTTATGCATGGCACTGCTGTAATATGATCAGCTAATAGGATAATAAAATGACTGAAGGTTTACAGGTGTTCCTAACAAAGTGGCCAGTCAGTGTATATCATAAAAAAGAGACAAATATCTGCTTCTTTGCAGTTTCTTCCACCCCTCATCCAACACACCTGACATTAATATTCAGCTCCTAAAGGCCTAGATTAGTTCAGCCATGTTAGATGAAGGTTGGAACTAATCTGTGCAAGAGGGCAGCACTTTAGGAGCCGTATTGACCCTCATAAATCACAACCGTTATCAGTGATAATGAAAGTGTGGTTTACTTTGATAGTAATCATTTGTAAATCGTAAAAATGTGTAAAAAATGATTTTGAAAACTTGAATTTGAAACTTCCAATCAGTTTTTGTATTTGTGTGTGTATATATATATATATATATACACACACACACACACACACACACACACACATATTCTGGAAAGATATATCTATATCTTTATAAGATCTATATACTTTTGCCATGTTTTTTTTTATTTTTATAACACAAACAAGGAAGCATACAAAATAAAATCAAACTAAGAGTAAATATAATTTATTACGTAAAAGCAGTAGATTTTTAAGGTTAATTCATTACATAATGATGTAATTAATTATGTCATTAAACGATTAGAAGTTGATAAATATATAATGTCAATCAAACTTGTAGCAAAGTTACAACAGTGCCTCTGCACTTCTAAGTCCCCCCCTAAGTATACAAGTAAAGCATGTTTTACAGTCTGGAGGAAATTAAAAGCTTCCCTCACCTGCCCTGCAGGTCGTTCAGATCGAGGCGTCCTCCATAATGTGTGGCTGAAGAGACAGTGACGATGCGCGAGCACTGCCCGCTCTTGCCTGACTTCCTCAACGTGTCCAGCAGCAGGTTGGTTAACAAGAAATGGCCCAGATAATTCAGTCCAAAGTGCAGTTCAAAACCGTCCTCCGTCTTCCTCTCCGGGACTAGCATAACACCCGCTAGAGAGGAGGAAAAGGGCAAAAAGCTGTTATTGTAGCTCAGAGGGGGGTTGAGATACACAATGGTCAATTGTATTATAGGTAGACAGCATGAAAGGGCAAAGGGGCTTTCTATCTTTTGTTTTTTTTTCATGGAGCATTTTTACGTGACCAATTTGAGTCTCAATTGCTAGCAAGTCACTGGAGGATTCGCCAAATCGAAAAGCCGTAATAGGCACTGAAGTGCAGGAGCTGTTAAAGCACTGGTCTGAGGTGTGCAATTTGAGCTCAAGTGACGTGGCAGACTAGATTGCTGGGAGAAATTCTGAGTCAGTCTGGCCCTACGTGGGGAAAAGAGGCTCTTGAATAAAGTGTAGAGGGTTTCAGTGGCTTCGAAAATGTTTGCTGAAAAAACAGACGATACCGAAGAGGGCATCCTGAGAAGAGAGAGGGTAGGGGGTCGGATTTCTCCGGAAGATTGTGTCGGGTGCCCTCTCACGTCATTGGCCCATTTAGCACTTCCACAAGGGCACTTGGGCTGTTAAATTACTACAGCTAAAGGCTAAAGTGGATTTGGCTGAAGAAAGCTCAAAAGTTTTCAATGGCACAACCTCTGTGGAGAGCTTTTCTCTAGAAATGAATAATTCATGGCTTTAACCGTGAATGAGAACTTGAGTGATAAAGATGTTGAGATAGTTCTGCATGATGACAAAATATAATACTGCGATGATATTGCTTTGCACTGTGGCTGTGATATCGCTTGTAATATATTAAAAAAGCCTTGATATAACAAGGTTTATATAGGAAATCTTGCATGCATTATTATCATCAGAATTATTTACCATTGTCAGTGTATTTGAGTTTGAGATGTTACTGTCATCCATTGGCAGCTATTCTATAACAATCTAGTCTGCCATGTCACTTGAGCTCAAATTGCACACCTCAGACCAGTGCTTTAACAGCTCCTGCACCTCAGTGCCTATTACTGCTTTTCGATTTGGTGAATTCTCCAGTATTAACAGCGAGGAAGCAAGATAACTAATCAGCCAGTTTGGCCACTTTCACCTTCTTTAATACAATGCTGAATACAATGAAATAAATCTGTAATGTTGAAAATAAAACAGTGATAAATCTATAATTATGCATTTTCTTTGGGGACTACTTCGCCATACAACAACCAGCATGTATCACTCTGCCAAAATGCATTAAAAAATGCTGTTTTAGGCCAATACCGTTTTGCAAATCTATCATAAAACTGTCTGTGGCATTAGGCAGCGCATTCATAACTATTACATGTAATAACGTACTGTCAGGTAGCACACAAAGGCATTAAACGCTTTAGACGTCTGGTTCCTATCACCACCACTGTGAACAATTCTGACTCAGTAACTTTCTCTAGAATGGGGCACTTCATGCCAACCAATGTTATTATGCATTAGTTTTATAAATCTGTAAACCTTCCCTTGTAATTGTTAATGCCAATTATTTCATCGTCAGCTACCATTTCAGGCCTAACGACACCTACAAAAGATTTGCATGTTGCAGCCAACATTATTGTAAAAGCCAGTATTGTGATATCAACATGCAAACAATGTATTGTGCAGCCCTGTGTTGAGGTCACTGCAGATCACCCTGATCTATTTTTTTTTTTGTCTGACGCACAAGCTATTTGGGCATCATCACCTTTTGCAAGGTTCCATTTTGACAGCAAATCTGGGATAATTTTAGAAGGAGGGGGTATTTCAATATGGCATGGGAATAATCTGTGCTAAATCCCTGCTGAAGATCAAGCACCCCTATTGTCTGTGTGCACTGCCTTATTCCCCATGCAAGAATAAGCCTCTGCGAAAACACATGTTTCATCATAATTGTGCTCTTAACAGAATTACCGCTTGGACTCCCCAGAGTGCGCCGCAATCAGGATTACGGAAACGTTTAGTCCGACGATGTACTTAAAAACAAAATGAAACGTTATGCTTTTTTTAATGATAGGAATAGAACAGATGGGCACAGATAAGACAGCACAGCTGCAGAACCAGCAAATAAATCTAAAATAATAATTTAAAAAACTTCATTAGCGCATCAGCGCAATTCTCGTCAGAGAACCCGCGCATAGTGACGAGGTTGGTCGCGTACCCATAGTGCCTTGGTACCACTTTTCCAGAAGCGCCAAGGGGGTCAAGCAGTGACCTTTCTGCATCATTAGGCCCTCAATGGGGCGGCACAAATGCGTTTGTCCTTCAGCTGTTATCAGCAGGAAGGGATGTGCGCCGTGGAGAACAAATGAGCGAGAGAGGAAGAGACAGAGTGGGAGAGAGAGAGAGAGTCGGGTGGGGGAGGGAGTGTGAATTATTAATTCTCCCCCGTTTGAGACAGAACGGAGTGTGACTGTTCCTGTCATTTGGAGACGCTCCCTGGGGAGGGCTGCTAAATAAGAGCTGTCCAGTTAAAAACAAACGACCCCTAAGGCCCTGAGGACACGCACCAGACGCTTCCAAAAAAAAAATACACACAGGAGTGCTGGGTTTCTGCAGCAAGCGCCAGTGGACAATTCTTAATGGCTAGTTTGAAAAACTTCGGCACAGTTTTTTGAAATCTCCAAATGGCCGTCTGAACAAGAGCTTTAGATTTGGAGCAGAGTGGACTGAGGGTTTCCAGTGGGTAACACTTTTCTTGACAGCCCCCTATATTCTAGCTATTAACTAGGCAAGTGTAAGGTAGAAAAGTGCCATTACTTTTGCACAGGCCATGTTATGTGTTTTTTTTCTCCAACGTGTTAAATTCAACAACAGTAATTGTGCATTAAAATGTGCATAGGTGTGTTCCCTGTAGAGGATGTGTTAACTTATTTGCACTTAGAAAATCAACAAAACGTCATGTGCCCAGGGAACCCAAACTTTTGCATATAACTGTATTAGTCCCTTTTTACAGTCGTAATAAAATGCAATTGGAGGTCCCTCAATATTGTTGATGGAATATGTTTCAATTCGTACAAAAACAGAAGAAAAATGCATTTTCACACACACACACACATAATCTAATCCGCTTATCCTTGTGGGTTGCGGGGGTAGCTGGAGCCTATCCCAGCAGTCATTGGGTGGAAGGCAGGATACACCCTTGACAGCTCACCAGTCCATCGCAGGGCAGACAGACAGACATATACATTCATACACACTCACACCTAAGGGGCAATTTAGCATGTCCAAATGGCCTGACTGCATGTCTTTGGACTGTGGGAGGAAACCGGAGTACCCGGAGGAAACCCACACAGACACGGGGAGAACATGCAAACTCCACACAGAAAAGACCCTGGTCACCCACCCAGGGAATCGAACCCAGGCCCTTCTTGGCAAGCAAGACAATATTTATAAAATGTATTTTTATAATGTTTAAAAGCTCTGTTTCATTGTGGCAGTTCTGTATCAAGCAGCTCAACACACAGTCATAAAAGTTCACACATAGAGAGCCAACAGAGTTCTACCTAATCTGAGAGTTATGAGTGAAATATTTTATTTAATTACTTAAAAATATCAGTTTTATCAGAGTCAATTTAGATCCTGCCTACAGAAAGGCCACTACGGGTCCTGCAGAAAGAGGGTAACTAAGTAAATGTGGGGTACAGTCTCCAAAGAGCTGTGTAATTATTTTAGGTGTAATGAAAATTACCAGCCTAATTCAGTCTAACTAACAGGTTCTAGCTATTAAACTGATGAAGGACATAATAAAATCTCATAATTAATTGGAGTAATAAGGCAGTAAGTACAAACATACTCACTTAATTTCAATGTAATGTCACACGTTTGAGCAGGAAATGGCATAGTTTTCTGAAGTAAATGGCAAAGACCATGTAAAACCACAATAAGAATCACTGCGTTCTTTTACTTTTAAATCTAAATTCACTTGCGGTTCTAGGTAATAAACAGGTAATACTATGTATGACTCTTTGCACTGTGCAGTGTACAATCTTTTTATGTCATATAACTACTCTTTAGGTTTTTCCCATAAATAGTTACTGTGACGTTTGTACCTCACACTTACTCAATTAATACCTAGAACCTGTTGGGCATTTCAGTGTTTTTTTTAGCTAGACTGCCCTGGAACTTACCATCATATTACCTACAATAAAACACTGGAGTTGCATGGCACACTTACCTTGTTAATACCTATAATACCTAGAATTTAAGGGACTGTAAATGAAAGGTGTTAAGGTTCAAAAGCACTCATGTGTTGTTCTTTATGATTTGTGGTTTATAAACAACAAACAATGAAGTAAAAGAAATTTAACTGAGCTACCATAACATAAAACTCATCTTCAAGCTATAGAACTATAGAAGAGAGTAGACCCCACTACTAACCATTTAGCTTCTCAATATGATCAGTTTGAATGGTGGTCAAAACACTACACAAAATAGTAGACCAGGTTAAAGTGACAATTTTGTGCAAAAAACAATGTTCACAATTTTCTTCTTATACCAAATTAGGCTGACATGTTGGGTTTCTGAAGTTCACTTTTTTCATTTTACAGTGAAACTACAAGGTTGATGCAAAAACAATTCATGGAAAAGTATAACTGCTGGGTTAGCATCATGTACACTAACATTCAAAAGTCTGGAATCACTATTTTCAATCATACAAACAAAGGTTCATGTAAACAATGATGCTAATGTACTATAGGCCAGAAGTCTTCAAATCCAGACCTTGAATCCAGTTTTTTGTCCTGGTTTCAGGTCCTTTGCATTTACTGGTAGGTAATTTAAGGGTAATGCAACTGATTGGCCACATTGACATGTTTGAAGACATCTGCTATAGGCTAATATGATATTACTATATGATGCTATTATAAGTTTCAACTAATTAGTAGGGAGATATAAATATGAAGAAATATTTGATGTATCCAGAAAGATGAAAAGAGCTGTAGATGATTCCATAATAACTGAGAAGGCTTGAAATGTCTTCTGGTTTCAAGCATACAGTATTTCAATCTCCACCGTAACTGCAACTATTAATATGACATGTGATTCCAAACCTTTGACCATGTAAACTACATCCCAAAGTCATCACACATTTGCCTCAAACTGAGTTGAGTTATCAAGTAATCTCAAAAAGGCTCATGTAGTTTCCCACATGGTATGATGTACTTTTATCTGTGAAAATTAAAAAAAAAGGGTACAGCAGTCGTCCTAAAGCCTGAGATCAGTTCTTCTGTCCAAATAAGTCTGAGATGATTTAACAACTTGATGCAGTTTGAGGCAAATGTCTGATGATTCATGCAATTTTCAAGGTGCTAATGTGTTATCTACATTAGCCTCATAGCTCCAGGGCAAAACTAAAGAAGCAAACTTCAGACACCAAACATGTCTTGGCTGATCAACAGCATTTGAGGTGAGGGTGAAAAACTGTTTCTCAACCATAATTAGCATGAACTAGCAATGAAACAAAAGGCAGCTGTCACTCTTGGTCAAAACACCTGATTGCCTGATGCCAGTGATGAGCATAAAAGTACATATCAGAGCTACCTACCATTATTGATGAGAACGTGCAGAGGCAGACCCTTGGATTTAAACCTCTGGACAAACTGTCGCACAGACTTCAAGGAGGCCAAGTCCAGGTACATGAACTCCACTGCAAACAAAAGATCATTACTAATGCAGCCACACGAAAACATCGATCACCTAAATCAATACAGCGCCATTTATTATACATGCTCACAGAAAACTCCAACAGAATGGCTTATGGCCATGACTTCACAACCTACAAGGCCAGATCAGATGTATGTCTCCTGCCAGCAGCCTTGACATAAGACATAAGTCAATTGATGTACAGTACTGTGCAAAAGTCAGGGACCACCCTTACATTTATTTAAGTGCCAGTCAAAGTGGTCGTTATGTACAGCATCAGGTCGTTGTTTCAGCATCATGTGTGTATATATATATATACTATATATATATATATATATATATATATATATATACACACACACACAGACTTTCTTTCAGTTTTGATCTTTGTTAGGTACATTAACCATGCATTTATGCTGAGGGTCATTTTTCTGTGTAAGGGAATACATAATAAATGCATCAGGTACAACACACTGACCTCCATATTTCACTTTTATTTCACTTCTATTTATTTCATTTTTATTATTTATTTATATAGAGCCCTTTTTGTAAAACCTGTAACTCTGCACATTATCATTTGAAAGCTATCACACTATGTACATGTCCTTCTTATCAGAGCAGATCACCCACTAACCCTTCTCTGCCTAGTCTGTACATTAAAGTATGCATCCAATTAAATCACCTATCAAAGCATAATAATTGCTGACAAATTACTGTCACTGCCAAAGCTTATGTAGGGTCAAAAGGTCAGGTTTTCAAACGCTGTCTTATCACAGAGAAAAACATCCAAACAGAGCTGCTTTAAAAATGCTGGAGCTGCTTCTTTTGACATAACTGCGTCCTCAGCTTCATGAATGTAGTTTAACCCTTTAAGGTTCGATAGAAAAAAATGGCTATTTCTGCTGCTGTTTCTACAAGTGACACTTTATTTGCAGACAGACTCAGGTTCACCAGTACAATTACCTCTGACATACATGTTACAAACTGACATGACAGAATAAAGGATGAAAAAAGAGGTAGTTCAGGACCATTCATCAAGATAAGATTTTAACAGCTGCCATATTTGCCAAAAAATTAACATTTTCCAACTTAAGTTGTACATCAGTTGCTGTAATAGAAGCACTGTTGCAACCTGGGACACCCAAAAACTAAAAGATGGAACTTGGGGTTGAACGCAGGGCAAGTACCTCCTACATGTGAAGCAAAGATCCGAACAATCTAAAAAGATCTTCAGGAGGTGAACAGGCATAAGTCCTACTAATTATCTTGAAGCTACTTTCGTGAGGAGATGTCAAGCATAATCTTGGATGTAGGCCTTCCCAAAGAATTTTCCAATCATCATCACATATATTCATTCCCAGATCTTGTTCCCACATCTGCTCTTCTTTTTAAGTAACATGATTTCTCAGTGCGGTTGGTGACGTTGTTGTATTTATTTATGTTTCTACCAATGTTTTTATGTTTCTACCAAAGCCAGAAACATGTAGAACTTGGTAGATACCATCAACACTAGGAGGGTGAAGGCTAACACAGGCTTTCGCCGAGACCTGTGAAACCAGCCACCGCTTCTTTTCGAATTGCCGCTCACGCAACGTCATTGGACAGCCGAACGCGCTCGGAGAAAAGCGCCAACTGCCAGATCTGTTACGTCAGCTAACAGACGCCTGCGCTGACTAGCATCGCGTTAAGTGATTGGGGGAAAGGAGGGGCCATCCTACCTACCCAGAGAGAGCGAGGCCAATTGTGCTCTCTTGGACTCCCGGCTACGGATGGCTGTAGCATCACCAGGGATCGAACTCGTGATCTCCTGATTATAGGGCCAACGCTTAGACGGTTGCGCCACTTGGGAGCCCCACAAACTGCCTTTTTGAAATAGAAAACACATGCATATGCATATATGTCACTTTTTATCATTGCTCTGATCAAATAAAACAGTAATAAGCCTTTACTGACCTGAACTGCCCTCTTAATGAGTTTGCACACTCACTCAGAAACTATCACAGTGCATCCAAAAGTGAAGTGCATCTTTAATACAGTGATATACACGGTAGCTAACAGAAAGCTCAGATTCCACATGCCGATACATTGTTACTATGGTCGACTTAAACGTGCACATGCTGTAACTCCTCTGACGGCAGGTTTAAAAGAGTTTAAGCAGCCATCACCAAATTTTCAGAATAGATCGCCAGGAAGGAGCTCAGGCTTCAAATATTTGTGGGTATTTCCAGACAAGTATTCAAACACTTGTTCTCAAAATCATCCTTAATAACAGTAATATTGGTTTCATAATTAACAATGATTTTTAATATGTACATTACTGATGTTCAAAATATATTCTGTAGGCGGCAACAGTGTAATAACAGTCAGGCTGAAGCCCAGCTGCAAGTGTGCTTTATATTGCTGTCTCATTCAAACACAGCTATGACTTGTATGCCATTGTTGAGTCGGGTTATCTAACATGACTCATAAGCAAACAATAATTCCATATATTTTCACTGTACTTAGAAAAGAGCAGATAACAAAGACACTACTCACTGCCTTCTCTTGCAAATATAGCAATATATGAGCTGGTGGATGTTTAAAAAGTACAAGAAAACATAGTTAAATTATTGTCCATGGTAACTGACCACACTCTACAGATACAGCAAATGGAGATTAGGTCAAAACATGCTGGTGTATTCGTTCAAAGAGCCAGCTATTGAAAGGTGTTTTAAGGAACCAAAGCTGGTTCTTCTATGACATCACTCCAAAACACAGTTTTGGCACCTTTAATTTAAGAGTGTGTTACCCGTCTGCAATGTTCTGCGTTCTAACATGTTCTGTTGTGAAAAGCAAAGAGGAAAAGGAAAAAGGAAATCACCCTTATTATCTGCTGCTTAAAACTCACCTGTCAAAGAAGTTCTTGGCACTGATCTATCATTCATAAAGCTTTGAAGCTCGTTAGATCTGGATCAAACTCAGGCTATTTCTAAAACGGGCCCTAAAAGCTAATTTATATAATCTGATGACTTCCTTGCATCTCTGTCTGCGAAGGTCAGGGACTCCAGAGCAGAAAGAAAAGCTGGAGTTTATCTAACTCACTGCTCTTCCACTTGTCCCCCATATCTAATTAGTTGTATCATTCATTTCATCAGGCTGGTGTAACCTTTGAGCTAATGACGGCTCGCAGATGAGAGTTATTACACAATTACCGGAGTGGTCATGCCATGATTATAGAGGACAAACGTTCTTTGTGGAGGATCATTTTATAAGAGACAAGTGATGCCATGAATGTCTTTATGATGGGCAATACATCCAGCTGGTGTCACAAGGAAGACCCAGAGAATATCACAGTTATTGATATATCCTACATTTTTCTTGCTTTTATTTCGTTCCCCTGAGGTTCACTCATAACATTGGTGCCAATTTATTTTACATGACTATTTTCCAACCTCTCTTTATCCCTTAGAACAGAACAGGCTCTTGTTGTTACCATGTTTTTAAGACTAAATGAGCTCTGTTCTGATTGGATGTTCTGTATTTTGTCTTATTTAAAAAGCAGTACAGGGTGAAACACTCCTTATAACTTCAGTGTGAACAGGTCAAGCTAAACTGCCGTAGGCTGACTAGATGGAAACATGCACAGTTAGAGGCAAAAGTTTGAGCGCCCCAGGTGAAATTACGCTTTGTTGATTTCCTAAGTAAAAATAAGTCAACATATTCTGTGCAGAGAAAATACTTCTGTATATTTTAACAAACAATTCCTGTTTATTTCCTGATTTGAACATATTGGAAAAAATAGCAGAAGATAAAAAGTGACATAAAAAGTTATGGCACATTTTATATTTTGTGTTTTATTTCTTTCCAATACGTAAAACACAACAGAAATAGATATTTGTATTGTTGAATTTAAGTTTGTTCCCTGTAGAGGATGTGCTCATTTATTTTTACTTAGAAAATCACAAATTGAATAAGAGTGTAAATACAATGTTTTTTTCACAATCAATTCACATCAGCCTGTACTTGTCACTGGGGAGTGAATGGTACGATTCAACACTTTCAATGTTTACCTACCACACCAATCTTTTTTTCACAACCAATCGTGGTTGAAGAAAATACATGTTTCCCATGATTTTGCCCCTTTCAAGCTTTTAAACACTGAGCGAGATTTATCTGTGAAATTTTGGATTTAAGTTTAAGTGCTTCCAAACACATGTATAACTGATGATGACTTGCACACCAAATGGGATTTTTTGGAAGGTGAAAATGCGACATTATTTAATTTGGCCTCATGGCAAACCATGGCTGGCAACATCAACTCACTCAGCCATCATGGCTGTTTCTGCCACTGGCACAGAGACAATCATAATGAACAATTCATTATATCCAAGCAATGCTTTTTGACAAATATCAAAGGATTATTTTGTTGTCTGATCTCCAAAGGCAGCTCAAACTGGACTAAGAACATCAGAGCTACAGTCGTATGCAAAGGTTTGGACACCCCTGGTCAAATGACATGTTTTGTTAATTTCCTAAGTGAATATAAGTCAATACATCCTCTACAGAGAACACACTACTGCACATTTGAATGAACAATTACAGTTAATTTCCTGATTTGAACATATTACAAAAAATAACAGAACATAAAATGTGGCCTCTGCAGAAGTTTTTTTGGTAAACTATTAAAACCATTAAAAAATAAACTTTGCACTAAAATGCCCTATTTAAGTTTTTTCTCTGCAGAGGACGTGTTAATTTATTTTTTAATCGCAACATGTAATCTGACCAGGATGCCCAAACATTTGCATATGACTGTATTATAGTTCCATAAGAAATCAAGTCCTCCAATAACCTGCACATGCGACAAGACGTTGTATAGAACCCTCATCTATTCGCACAGTACAACTTGTCCTGTCACTCATTTCGAGCGAGAGCTCTGAGGGTGTATAAACAGTTGTTTGAGACGGCAGTTTTATCAAACCAAAATCCGCCCTCCAGCCCTTCCACTCATATGCACATCATCGCTTCAGTCGACTTAGGTATCTGTGTTATGCTAATCCTGGTATTTGCTAGGTTTCTTCCCCCGCTAACGCGGCATAATAGCAAAGGTGAAATGAGGTTGCTTATTACAAAGTGTGTGTCATGGCTCTCCTCTCCACAGTAAGTGGATTATAGTTCGTCTTGGCCTGTAGTGGCCCTCTGCGAATGGAGTGATGCGGAGGAGGGTTGCCATACAGCGTACGGAACATTACAGGGAAATGAGGGGGAGATGGTAATTTATGGGTAGATTAAGTTGCTATCATTACCAAGCAGGGTTGTTTTTTAGGTGTTCAGCTTTATTACATCAAAAAACAGGTCTAGTCTTGAAGCTGATGCATTTCTTCAGCAAAAAGTGATCAAAAGTGACACAAAGTTTCATTACACACTTCTGAGAACAGCTCGGCCAGTTTGCACTGAAGTCCATGTAGTTGCTTAATAAAAAGCCTTAGTATGTAATAAGGCTGGAATTTTAATGGGTAACTTCAGTGACAATTTTTCTGAAATAGTAGTCAATTAGCTAAAACCTGTTTAGTGTTTGACGTTTACTTCTTTGAAGCACTTGAGCTATGGGGTTAATGTAGTAAAAAATCATTAGCATTGTGCAATATTGTCTGCACTTTGCTTCAAGATAGCTGTGACTATTGTTTTTAGCTTCTGTCCAGTATAAAGACAGCTACGTGTCCTACAGTGTCAGAAATCACATAAGCAAGTCTATTCAAGATACTTTAAGTGGACCAGTCATGCTGTCATATAGACTTAATCAATTTTCCAGCCCACTGAATAAAACTTCAGAGCAAAAACTATTTACCGGTATAGTTCTCAAGATACTGAACTGTTTTAATCCAGAACCTTTAAATTTGAGTCTTATATCTCCTTTTGCACTGTTTTAGCTGGAGCATGTGACATGGCTACCACCCCCCCCCACCATCTCCCTTACAATTGCAACTTTAGCAAGGAGCTTTGATTCTATGAAATTAACAAACGTTTGCCAATGATCGAAAAACTCAAGAGAAAAAAGAACAACAAGAACAAGAAGAAATACAGCATTTGTACAGAACATTCATGGGTGTTCAAAACAAAAGTTGGAAGATTTTAAGATGGATTTAGTTTGGACTTTTGAACCAGGATCAAATCCAGACTGGAATTCAGTCTTTCCGTAGACACTCGACAGAAACAGAAAACCTGAGCTAAGGTAGGGTGTCTGTTGTAACAGGAAACACTAGCTAAAAACACTGCCTGCTACACAACATTACAAAATGTTTGTCTCAGTTTACAGTCAGTGTCCACTTGCGCTTTTTCTCACTGCATCCTGCCATGTTGGATTTCTCTGCTGGCTGCTGGTGGGCGGTTTTTGTGCCACTGTGGAAACAAACTGTACTGAATACATCTGGGGGGGCAGAAAGAATCTGATACACTGTATGCTGTTGGACAGAGGCTTACAGTGAGACTAAAATACAGACTTATGCTTTTCATGTTTTTATAATGTTCAGAACACATCAGTCGTCCACATAAGCAAGATTTCATCTAGCTACTTTAAGAAGTATCCTACAAGCCCCATGTGGTTTAAATTTTGCCACTCAAACAAAGTAAACTATACCCAATGGAATGTCTTCCCTCCAAATTTTCACTGTCAACAGTTCTATATAAAAAAAAGATATATTCATTATTATGCTGAACTGTCATGGAAGAAGTGAAGAGAAAGAGAGTCTTTGTTTCTCCTTTTTACCCTCAGAGAAAGTTTTAAGTTTTGTTTTGTGTTTGTGACGAAGACCAGTCTACTATTGCCTGACTGGCTAAGCGCAATGCGGAGGCCACATTCTTCCCATGTGACATGGCAGAGCTCTCCATAAAAGCTAAGCAGTGATGAATTTGTGCTCATTAACTATAATAAAAATAAAAATGACAGTTTTCAAAAACTTTAATGTTTACTGCAAAACTAAAACTAAATGGAATTTTTCTTCAATGCGTGAATGAGAGTTTAGAAGTGGATCCCTTCTGTGTTTGGCTGTTTTTGGAGGAAAGCAGGAGCTGATTCAAGTTCCGTCTACTGTTCTGCTAATTTTATATTACCCTTATTAAATTCCTATTACCACAGCATTCCATCATAATACTACAAAATACAAACAAAATTTCAAAAAAGTTGGGACACTAGGTAAAATTCAAATAAAAACAAAAGCAGTGATCTATAAATCTACTTTTACTTTGAATAAAAACAGTGAAAAGACACAATATGTAATGCTTTACTTTATCAACTTCATTGTTTTTTTGTAAATATATACTCATTGTGAAACTGATTCCTGCAACATGTCCCAAAAAAGTTGAGACCGGACATTTTAAGACTAGGAACATTGTGAAATTTTCAAAAAACATTTTGAACAGGCTATGCAATTATGCTTGGACATAAAAGAGGAATCCAGAAAAAGCCTAGTCCTTTATGAGCAAGGATGCGTCGATGTTCGTTTCTGTGCCAAAAATGCAACAGGAAAAAATCCAACAGTTTAAAAATAACATTCCTTTTAGTTATTTCACCCTCCACAGTGTCTCCAGGCCTAAAACCTAAAAACCAGCATGCTTCTGTGATGGACATCATCACATGGGCTCAGGAATACTTTGAAAAACCAATGACATCAAACACCATCCGGCACTGCATTCACAAATGCAAGTAAAGACTGCACTTTGCACAGTGGAAGTCATATGTCAACTACATACAAAGTTCATCTGAAATGGACTGATGCACAGTGGAAATGTGTACAGTGGTGTGATGGGTCAACCTTTCAGATCATTTATAGAAAAAATGGACGTTATGTTCTCTGGACCAAAGCAGAAAAGGACCATCTAGAATGTTGCCATCATAGAGTTCAAAAGCCAGGGTCTCATGGTATGGGCTAACAGTAGTATGTAACCTGGACATCTGTGAAAGCACTATTAATGCTAAACACATTTTGGAGTAGCATATGCTGCCATAAAAATGCTGTCTTTTTCAGGGACACATATTCTTATTTTAAACATTCTGCACTAACCAGTGAATGCAGGTGCTAGACTGGCCTGCCTGCAGTCCAGAACTGTCTACCACAGAAAATGAATATCATATTAAGCTCAAAATACAACAGCAAAGGGTCTGTACAGTTACAAAACTGAACACTTGTATAACAGAAGAATGACAAAAAAGAATACGCTTTTAAAACTGGATCATTTGGTGTCTTCAGTCCCTAAACAATTTGGTAATTGTTGTTAAAAGGAAAGCTGGTGCGAAACAGTGGTAAACATGCTGCTGTCCCAACTTTTTTGGAATGCACTGCAGGCATTAAATTTGAAATATGCATTTTACAAAAATATAAAAAAAAAAAACAATGAAGTTCACAAGGTAAAACATAAAATATTGTGTTTTTGTACTGTTTTCAATTTAATACTGGTCAAATAGAATTTACTACTGATTTCTGTTTTTATTAGCATTTCACATTCTGCCCCAATGTTTTTGAATTGGGTTGGTAAAACTAAAACTGAAACTAAATAAAAACGAAACTAAAACTACTACTTTTCAGAAAATGGAAACAAAAGTGAAACTACTAACACACCCTAAAAACTAAATAAAAAAATATTCAATTAAAATGAATTAAAAATTCAAAACTATAATAGCCCTGGTTCCAACTGCTCCTACTGTGGCTAGTTCTGCATTCCTAGATGGCAAGACTGTCTTTTCTGTTATAAGTTTGAAGGAGATGTGTTAGTGGCTGGTTGTGGACATACCGTTTCTGCTGCTTGTGAGTTTGAAGGGTTTGAGTGAGTGGACTGTATCACACAGCACCTTATGCAATAAAAAATAAAATAGCCAAACATGACTGCTCCCCCTTAACCGCTCTATGCAGCTGGAGGCAAATGCATGACAATTTATCCACACACTTTGCACAATGCTAATTAGTAGGGAATAAGCTTCCACTGCTACAATAGCTACATTAGTCTCATAGCTCAAGCGATCGTACCTTAGCTGGTCAACTACATTTGAGAAAAAGTTATCTGAATTTGACCTTGCATAAGAAAACCTCCAATGAGCTGAATGCAGCATAGATTCAGAATCTGTGACTAAATGTAAATCATGGCATTTCTTTTAGTTACTGCATACAGCGTGTTCCTCTGGGTCTGCCATTTCCCTCGAGGACAACATGCTCGCTGCTTTCTGTTTAACTGTGACCTCAGAGCTATTGATCTACATCGGTGGAGAAGGAAAGAGGCAGGGAAGACAAAAATGTACACTGACAGACTGAGACAGGTGGGAGGATGGAAAATGATGGCAAGGAATAAAGATTATACATATTCGTAAAATGCAGGTGCCAAAACATTCTTTGAAGTGATGCCATGCAAGAACCAGCTTTGAACCTTTGAACCATTGATCATTTGAATGCTACCCTGAACAGAAAGACCTCAAGCAAATGCCCACTGGCTTCTACAACACAACTGTTAAATACAACTTGAGTCAACAAGTTTTCAGTTCTTTACTAAGTCCAGGAACTAGGCTAACTGAGCATACAATACAGATGTGGTAGACAGAGAATAGGGTGAAAAATGTTGGTGTGTTCCTTTAAAGAACTATCCACTGGAAGGTTCTTTAGGAAAACCAAAAGTGGTTCTTCTATTTAGTATAGGCTGCCTCTTTTGAGTCTTGGTTCCTCTCAAGGTTTCTTCCTCTTCCTCTTAGGGAGTTTTCCTTCTAATTGTCGCCATTGGCTTGCTCATGGGGGCTTGGACCCAGATTGTTCTGTAAAGCTGCTTTGCGACAATATATATAAATTATTGTGCTATATAAATAAACCTTGATTTGACTATGTAATTGCTCCAAAGGACCTATGCCCCATAATAATATCAATAGTACTCTATTATTACATAATAATAATGACATATTAGCAAAGTATAGAGGTTTCACTCACTGCTGTTCTTTGCGCCTTACATTCTGCTTTGGGCACGGCACGCACCTTTCTTGAGCTATCTACTCAACCGCATAATTAAACCAATTATCATCACACGATCACTGTAATTACCACACACATTACACTAATTGCCCTGTTCAGAGTGAGGAATCGACTTCAATCTGGCAACCCTCTATTAGCACAAAACACTCACCCTATAACAAATTCTATTATTCTACTCACTAAAAGCACAAGATGAGTACGCTGACAATCTATCAGACTAAGATTAAACTGTTGACTGTTTAATAAATGCCTAATAAAGGGAACAGAACCCTGCAATATAGTTATAATAACTTAATAATGCTCTGAGGCCTTCCCGGAGCTCTTTGACTGAGGTGGCCAAATGTAGACAATAATAAGGAGGTTTGACAAATGAAGGGCTTTCGCGTGGTGATGTGCGTCATTAAGACAGGATCAGTGGAGTGACGTACCTCTAACAATACATTAAAATACAGCAGTGAGCCGATAATGTCACTGTCTTTATTTACTTTGGTTGGATCACATGAATCCTGACCGACATTAAAACGCTGACAGGAACCATCTGGAACTGTGATTGGTCAGGATGCTCACAGCACACAGTAAAACACTGTGATTAGTTAGAAGGCTCATTTGCACATCGTAGCCCGATATCAGTACTGAGAAGGCTATTCCTGCGAAAAGTGATATACAGTGCAGCCTTAAGCTGTGTTCACAGCAAGGTTATTATCGGAAATGAAACAAATGACATAAATGAAAGGACATTAATTCTTTGTAGAAGAATTCCTTCACAGCTATCAAAGCATGATAACATCAGCTAACATCTGATGAAACGATGAATATGAGAAAATAACTATAACTCAAAAAGATAGATTATACCATATCTGGGGATGTTAAAACCGCTTGCTAACAAGAGTCTAGTTGGCACACTGTGTGCTGTGTCGCCATCGTTAGTAGCACCACTATAGACAATTTCCACAACCACTGGCTTCAGTAAACAAACATCTACTCCCGGCCGAGCACTTGCTCTCTCAAATATCGACAGCTATTTAGAAGGAATGAAAACTGTACCACTGAAAGTGGCTGGAAACAGCACCAACTTTAAAGTGCAAACTGCCTTGTAATGTTAGTCGGCAGCAGTGAAATGCTGACACAAATGTATTTCCCCTCCATATGACAGTCTTTTTCTTCATCCCTCCTAACTGCAAAAACCTTTTTTTGTCTCTGATCATCACCAGTAGGGAAACTACAAAACTGAGGCAAGGTTGTGTTTGCTTCAAATTCAAAGACTTAACTATGCTGCAGAAGCTCTTCTTTTTCTCAGCCATTGTTATTGTTGTTTTAGTTATTTTAGTGGAAGCGACTTAACCCAGCAACCAATATTTCCAGGAAAAAAATCCCAGAAATGAGAAAAGGGCCTATTAGCATATTGTGGAAATTATCAATACTTAAAGAACACACATTAACTGCATGTAACAGTACAAAGAGAGCTTGATTAAGTGTATTTACTGTTACACAGCAGGTAAAACCAGGGGTGCAGAAGTAAATTTTAATTTTAATTGTAATATAAATAAATTAAATAATGTTTCAAATGATTGCACTTCAGAAAACTCACTGTTTGAAATATCATATAGATATTGTGTATAGTGAAAAAGTCATCAAATGTCATGACATTATATTTTTGCCATATCACTTACCCTAACGCTACAGACACAGTGATGTCTTTTAGCAACCTAGCTCAGCTTGCTGGCCATTTCAGTATTGGTTTAAACATGCTCTCGTCCACTTGGCCTTGCCTCTTGCCCTCGGGGCAATCCTTGACCCCATCTTAAGGGCTGTTCCATTACGTTATTAGCTCAAGGGAAGTTTATTAGATGAACCCTCGAATGAACACAAGTGTTGCCTTCGGCAGGAGAACGTGCCCAGAATTCACTGCGACCTGACGCGTTTCCCATTTCAACCCCCCCCCCAAAAATGCACACAAATCTGTTTATAAGCCATAGCAATAAAACACTTTAAAATACATAATATTTTCAAAGCAATAACATCCTACTTGCTGTAGCAGTAACCAAAACTAAAATAAATAAACATATATACTTAAAAATAAAAACTAAATCAAAGTTCCTCATATTCATTCTGACAAGACAAATGTTTCCACCAGCACTCCCTCAGTCCCCTCTGCTGCAACCTGATTGGTCAGGCTGAAAAAAGATTCGACTGAAAAGATGAAGTTTTTTCAACCTTTGAAAATGTTTCATTCTAACAGAAAAAAAAATGCCAGGGGCAGCACTTGGCTGCATTCTGACCGCTCTGAGGCCTCTTCGCATTGGTTTACGTTTACAATATGTATGGTTACAGAGGGAAAAAAGCCTTACGTAAAACACAGCCTTAGGTTGTTTTCACAGAGAGGTAGCTTTAAAGGGCTCACATCACTGAATTTATTCTTTAATAAAATTGAGTTATTTTTTTGTGTAATGTAATGAAAACAAAGACATTTGTTTCTGCCCATTCACACTGAAGTTATAAGGAGTGTTTCAGCTTGGACTGCTTTTTGGGTGAGTCACAATACAGGACAACAAATCAGAACAGAGGTCATTTGCATATATCAGTCTCAAAGGCAAAGTAACAAATACAGCCTGTTTCTACGGGATAAAGAGAGGTTGGAAAAATTATACGAGTTAACATAAAAATGAATTATTTTAGTTTTTGATTCATAAACTCACAAAAGTCGTAAGCAGATCTCAGGGAAAAAATAAAAATAAAATGTGGAATATGACCCCGTTAATAATGTATGTGTGTCCAGAGAGAAGGCTACAGCAGGACATGGTCCTAGACTGTCCTAATGAGGGGGAGTCTGTGACCTCCCTAAAGCATTTTCCAGTGTGTGGTGCATGCTGGGATTTCAGGAATGAAGGGGATGACTGAGCTTCAGGTGAAAATTGGTCTCTCTCTCGCTCTCTCTCATTCACACACATACAAACCAGGGCTGCACAACACAGACAAATCCCACACTGTCACTGCGTTACTACACATTGCGATTTGGCTTGAAACATAATGAAAACACATAATGAAGCTGGTCCAAATGCTCACAGCACAATAAAACATTTAGAGACAGATATACTAAGCGTTCCATGTTAATTTCAGCCGCTCACATCAAGCCACATTTTGTGTGGCACCTATGCTTGTACCTCCGGCCCTCAGTGATTGGTTAGAGGCTCATTTGAATATTACAGCCTTCTGCAATATTTGCATTGCGAAGGTTAGTATCACAGTAACGACTAGCAAATTTCATATTGTGCATCCTTACAGAACTTTAAACATTTGCCCGAACCCGACGTGACCCAACCATGCCTGGCTCTGGTGGGGTTCAAATTGATGTTCAGGGTCTCACAGCCCACCTCCTACTTTTAACAGATCTCGCCCTGCATTTACTCTGCTTTAGTATTTTTCCTTACTTTATTCTTCTTATCTACTTTCATTACCTCAAAAGAATTTTTAATCTGGCATGCTGGAGTCACCCACTTGTGTTACTGACAGAATTCAGTGCCGAGGTGCTTGAGGCCCACGCTTGTGAGGAAATGGATAAGTGGGAAATAAACAGTGAGTCAATTCAGGACAGTACAGTTTAGAGCAGCCAAAAGGAAGTTTGTATTTAATTTGTTTGGTCTATTTTGTTCTATGTAAGGACAAAAGGATTAGGATTAACATGTGATGGACAACGCCTTGCTATGTCTGCAACACAGTGTGAAAATAGAAAAGTGAATTACAGAAAACTTATGCATACTAAAAAATGTTTGAGATTTTTTTGTTTTCTGTTTTATTTATCCATAATCTAATCACAGCTATAATTGTTGCTACACTGTAATACCCATATGGGTCCGGTTTGGACAAAATTCAGGCTCAGGTCAAGTTCGAACTTAAAACTTGAAGCCGTGAATTTACTTCGTGATGTGGGTTGGACCAAGCTTGGGTCAGATTTGTACTCAAAACTTGATCATCTGAGTTGGGTCAGAATCAGGTCTGGTTCAGTTCTGGACTTAAAACTTGATGATTTAAGCTGGGTCTGGCTCTGGTCCGGTTTGGGATCAGACTCACAACTTGATGATGTGGGTTGGTTTGGATTCAGACAAAATTTGGTCAAACTAAGTCTATTTCGCCCTCGAAAACTTTGGGTGGACCAAGCTTGGGTCTGGATTTCACTCAAAACCTGGTGAAGTGGCTTGGGTCTGGACTCAAAACTGATGTAGCTTAGATTGAGCTTGGTTCTGATTCATATTCAAAATCTGACAATGTGGGTTGGGTTGGGCTCAGATCAAGCTCAGGCACAGAGTCAAACCTTGATGGTGTGGGTTTGGTTGAGCTCAGGTTAGGTCCGGACTCAAAACTCAGCGATGTGGGTCTGGGCGTGGGCATAAAGCTTTCAGACTGTTTTCAGGTTGGGTAAAAAATTTCAGGCCCAATTAAAGCTCTAACACACACACACACACACACACACACACACACACACACACACACACACACTGTCTTGCCCTAATGTGTAACATGTGCTTCTCTTCACAATCACAATGTAATAACAAAGTTACTGTTGTTGAGCAAATATCAAATCGATACATATTAGCATTTAGAGGAAATTCAATTTACAACCTTGGGGAGAGAACATGAGCTGTTATTTGTCTTCCTTTATGGCTTTCTGTTTCCTCTCTTTCTCTCTCACACACTTTTGCTCTCTGAGTAAATCTGAAGTGCTTTTCTCCCGGTCGCTCTCATTCACATACTTATGTATAATCCTCTTAAGATTTGCCAAGGAATCCCTAACACACATACACACACATACACCCAGACACACACACTCTAGACGTGTCCCTCTTGGACCCTCTCGCTAGCTAGCGTTTTGTTCTTTTCGGCAAACTCTGACATCTCTGCACTCTTCTTATCTTTCACAGTGCTACAACTCACTCTGTGGGCCTGAGAGAAATTTTGAGAGCAAATCCTGAACATTACTGCTTCATATCAGTGTGTCTTTATTTTTGGGGAGATGTGCTGGTGGTGTGTGTGTGTGTGTGGAGCAGAATCACTGAGGCTGGTGAGCCTTGAGCAAAAAGATCACCGTTAGTGCCTGCTTTGCTACTTATTATTCTGACTTATCGAGATTCTAATTCTAGGGTGTCTAGCAGAGCCCACGCCGTTCTGTTCTGCGTTGGAAGTGAAGATGAGTAGAGAGTAACCTTTAACTGGTATAGAACATTGTGGAGGCTCTGTAAACTTTCAAATTCTTCCACACATTCGCACGTCTTATGTACAAAAGATCATTCTTTCACAACAGCAATAACCAACATGAACTAACTACCTATCTTCAGTATTGCACATCACTGTGTTCTGTGTTATTTACATTTTACACAGTGTTCCAACTTTTTGCAAATGAGATTGTAGATAAACCAGACATTTATGTACACTATACATACAAAAGTATCCAAATACCCCTTCTAATTAGTGAATTCAGCTACTTTAAAGTGCACTTATTGCTGAAATGCCGGCATTCAATTGTGCACTCATTGCTTTTATAATCTCCATAGAAAAGCACTGCTAATAGAATGGGTCACCCTGGAGAAGCCGCATATAATCCTAAAATCACCATGCCCAATGCCAGGCATCAGCCATAGGGGTATAAACCAAGCCTGCAGCGCTGGGCTGTGGAGCATTGGAACTGTGTTCACTGAGTGATCCAATACCTTTGGGAAGAGCTGCATTGGCAATTGTGATCCAGAGCTAATCATCCAAAAACCATGCTCTTGTTGCTGATTGCAATCAAATCCTCACAGCAATCCAGTGTCTCTTCCAACTGTAAGTGGATGTAGTGTTAGGAGTCTTGTCCATGCATTGTTGTATTGTTGCAATGTTTGTATAGCAGTGTTGTTCCTGTGTAAATGGAGAATCAACCTTTGGGCTGTACCGTTATTCACTATGCTCTATTTGAGTTTGAGAAGAATGAAAATACTCATGGTCACACATAATGACTATATGGACAAAAGTATTAGGACACCTACACATTATAGCTACAAGTGCCTTTATAATATACCATTCTAAATTTATAGGCATTAATATGGAGTTGGTCCCCCTTTGAAGCTTTAACAGCTTTCACTCTTCTGGGAAGCTTTTCTACAAGATTTTGGAGTGTGTCTGTGGGAACATCAATGGTGTTGGACGAGAGAGCCTGGCTTGAAATCACCATTTCATCCCAACGTTTGATGGGGTTGAGGTCAGGGTTCTGTGTGGGCCAGTCACGTTCCCACAAAGTTGGAGGCAAACAATTGTCCAAAATGTCTTGGTCTGCTGGAGCATTAAGATTTCCCTTCACTGTAACTAAGGGCCTTGGCCAACTCCTGATAAACAACCCCATAACATTATCCCTCCCCCATCAAACATTACCGTTAGCACAAAGGAGTCATGCAGTTAATGTTCTCCTGGCATTCACCAAACTCAGACTCGTCCATCAGACTGCCATCACTCGTCACTCCACAGAATATGTTTTCACTGCCCCAGAGTCCAGTGGCGGCGTGCTTTAAACCACTCCATCTGATGCTTGGCATTCTGGTTGGTGATCTAAGTTTTATATGCAGCTGTTCGACCATGGAAATCCTTGCCATGAACCTCCCAGCACGCAGTTTTTGTGCAACATTAGTTCCAGAAATGGTTTGAAACGCTGCAGTTATTGAGTCAGCACAGCGCTGGCGACTTTTATGCATTATGCACCTCAGCACTCGGCGACCCCGCTCTGTAACCTTATGTGGTCTGCTACTTAATGGCTGAGTTGTTGTGGTTCCTAAACACTTTTACGTTTTAATAATACCACTCATAGTTGATCGTGGAAAATCTAGGAGGGAAGATATTTCACAAGCTGACTTGTTGCATTGTGGCATCCTATTAGAGTACCATGCTTGAATTCACTGAGCTCTTTAGAATGACCCATTATTTCACAAATGTTAGTAAAGGCAGACTGCATGGCTAGGTGCTTGATTTCATACACCTGTGGCAACAGACTGAATATATATATATATATTATGTATATGTGTAGTGTGTGTGTTTATATTTGTTGTGTGTGTGTGTGTGTGTGTGTGTGTGTGTGTGTTTTCTATAGAGACAGAAAATGCATACTGTAATTATCACTGAGCCCTGATATTGAATGAACTTGGAGAAAAAAACTATGATGACATTTTTGTCCATATCGCCCAGCCCTACTAAATCACAAGCTCTTTGAGAGAGACAGGTTGAAAAAGAACCCTGCAGATGTTCCACCCAGGTTGAAGATCCAAGGCTTAGTAATGAATGACATGCCATGTGGTGGCCTCACATGTGGCGTTTTCTCCTTATTATGAGCCGATAGGCTGTCTCGTTATAAAGTAAATATATCACCCGGCCTACGGATCAAGCCAGTTGGTCAATCACGAAAGTGTTTCACCTCTATCTCATCATCTCTCTCTCTCTGCTATAGGTGCCAGAGTGTGTGGTAATGAGAAGAGTCTGGAGACATTCTGCCAGCGTGCCAGCTGGTGGATGCCGTGATTGGCGTTCTGCCATCGTCCAACACCAACAAAGATGTCTTCTTTCCGCAAAGTGTGCCAACGAAACCAACACACAAACACATTCCCCCAGTGCAGTGGTCCGCAAGGATGCGTTTGCAGGCAATTTCGCACCCATGACATATGCTTTCAGGTCTGCGGAATCTGGTCAAAAATTTATTTATTAATTTACATCAAACTGCATTTTCCCCAAAATAAACAAATACTGAGTTTTATCAAATGTTTTTAATAAAAACGAATTTCAGAACTTATTACAGAAATTAACCGGATTTGCCACAACAATGTAACAACCTTTTAAAAGGGGGTCCTTAATTCTTCTTCAGAGTAGCCAAAAAATGCCATTTCTGCCTGTTTTGGAGGTCCCTTAGTTTTGCACTATGCATTTTGTTTCTTCAATAACACCAATGGAATGCACTTCAATGGAAAGCAGAAGGGAACTAGATTTTCATCGTAGTAAACAAGCAAGTCAACATTTACCAAGACCTGTCATTGCTCGCTGGCAGCTTAATACAGAGTCTGATCATCTAATAATAGTTTATTTGAAAATACTTTATTTGATTACATTAACTAAAAACATTTTTGATTTCCATTCCACTGGGTCAACAGCCACTAGGGGGCCTGCTAAAAGAAACCCACTGGTATAAACAAATGCTGCAACTATTCAATGTTCCATTCAAAGACATATACACTGTGCTTTTGTTTTATAGCACTAGCTCCATCCAAGAAATCAACAATACAAAACAAATTTAATGCAGAAGCATGTCATACACTGCAATAATACAGCACTAAAATGTGCTATTTTAATAATCACACTCACAATCACATCATTTCTACAGTCTTAAAGAACAAAGACCTCTTGTTTATTTCACATTCTTTCTTTCCAGTCACTGTAATTTTAACACTATAATGTTTGGTCAGCAGGGGAGCAGCACACTCACTGCTTGACCTCAAACCCCTCCTACAAGCACAGCCATTGGCTGATGAGCTGCTGAATGCTGTCATTTTATTAGCTCCCTATCAAAACACCTTCATAAATTAGGGTGCAGCTCATGCAAATGATGTGTAAATGAGGGGCTGGAAGGCTGGCGCTTGATTTCCTGCACTGAACTTCATTCATCATTTGTGCTCAAACCTCCACTTGTTTAAACTTTGTATGAAAGTTTCACGAATCAGATAAAGAACAGTTCATATACGACGTTAAAGACGTGTCAAATCTACACACTTTTTACACAACTTTGAGAAATGAAGGCCATGCTATTGTGATCTGATCACTCAAACCACATTCACAGGTGATCATAGACAGATCTTGACCACATTCAATACACACGTAAATGGACGTGTTTTCTATATTCTCATACAGGCAAGACGAAATGTGTCTGCCGAGTGCTGACCAGCAAACCAGAGGATAAACAAGGAAACGCAAGATTCAGGATACGCCAAGCTGGAGTTCTCCAACAGCCTTCTAACGGTCTGAGCTGGTGAAAGCTTTCAATCCAAGCCCGTTGATTCATATTGTGAAGTAATTCACAAAGGATTGATATGCTTTTTGTGGATCTTATCTGATCACACTAGAGACATATTTTAGTAAACAGCGTAAAAGGTACCTGGCCAAAGTATATCCAGCTACACACCGGACATGCAATGCATGTTAATGCAAGAGATAAACAGCCTCTAAGTTAGCCTAGTTATTTATAGTAGCCTTAACTGATAGCTGATAGTGCTAATTAAAAGCAACATGCCATTAAGCCAGCCATGGTAGAGAGGTTTCATTTAGCAGCATTCATTTAGCAACTCTTTTATTTGTATCAGATAAAAGAGAAAAAAATCAGTATATAGGCTTATAAACATTAGCAATAATCAGATCCACTGCAAATGTCCTGAATGTGCTCATCTAACATATTAAAGGCTATTCAAGACGATATGCATCAATGACGAAAAGCCTTTTGCGCACCAGACATGGAGGAGGCTGAGGTTATGCGTAATTTAAAAATATTGTGCGGACCATACTGCTAGCAGAGGACAGTCGCGGTGGTCTTTACCTCTTCACAAAGGAGAGACTAATCAGCGTTCTTTGAGGAGGAGGAGGAAGAGAAGAGACAAATTGGACAGTAAATCGGAGGATGGGTGAGTATGATAAGATTTATCTGTCTCTCTGCAGTGGAAATCAATAAGAGGCATAAATACTGGAGAAGGGAGGTAGAGGGTTGTTTTTTTACACCGCCCCATGCAGTGATTGAAGTGCCACAGGTGTTATCTCATTAAAGAACTGGAGCTGTACCGACAGACAAGGTCAGACTGATAAACACATAGACAGGCCACTCAGACATACACAGAAAACATCCTATGTCCTATGTTCTCATAGTATTCCATGACGTCATTAAGAAGACAATGTTGCCATGTTGGTAGGCAAACTGCAACTCTGACTGTGCTCTGATAGGGCTTAGAAGAGATTTCTCTTACTTCAACCAGTGCTAAGGTGTTGACTTGTGAGCCAAGCTGTTGACTCTAAGAAACCTGTCTTCTAATTCTGCTGGGCTTTACGTCTGCCAGACTTCTTTCTGTCAGAGCTTCCTCAAGTTTCTAAGTTCCTTTTGATGCTGTACTCACTGACACTCTGGCTTTATTGGCAGGTTCTCTAAAGGAAAGACTTACACTTTTTAACAGTTATAATGGTCTGACTGTTTTTGCTTTTTGTTTTTCTCAACATTTTGAAAGCAATACACTACATCCTGCAGTGCAGTATTGTCCAAATACTGCCCTAGAACGTGTAGTAACTCAGTCTGTCCCAACACTGCTCTTATACAGACAGAGGGTTTATAAGTAATCAACATTAGTTAGAGCACCTGTAGGAATTGGTGCACCAACTTTCAAAGCTTAATTTACTTACATTGCTGCAGAACAGCTTTAAGTTGTTAATCGATGACTTGTTCCCTGAACAATGGCTTTTTTATAACTCTGAAATGTGTATTATTTTTTCCTGAAACTGGCTACTGCACAGAACTGTGCTTGCAGTTGTGATGTAAAACTATTTTATTATTTTATTTTACACCATGAATGGTGCTTTTGTATTTTATTAACTGAGAGGTTAGTCAAATTTCTGATACACACCTAAAAATGAGTCTATAATTAGTGCCTCTCTGATTCTCAGTGTTTTCACACTTATCACTCTAATGCAGTCATTGCAACATCGAACAACTTCAGTGAGCATTGCATTCTATGTCGACATTATGCAGCCTTAATCCGAACTGTGTGAATCTTTGACACACACCATGTGCTCGATTCATGTTGGGGAACCAAAGTAATTGCATCACACATAGGGGGTTCGATCACCCAGCAGTCAGCCGTCGGCGGCCCTTTTCCAAAACACCAGCTCGGCCAGCATGAGGGAGCACGTTCTGGAAAGAACCCAACTGCGCTGAGGTCTGTTCTCCACTGGAGTAGCCAGCTGGCCGCTAACGCACAACACACACTCCGAAAACATACCCTGACCACACGTACAGCAGATGTCTGCTTGGGGTAGAATAAGTAAGAAAAGGTTTTTTTTTTGTTTTTTTTAATTAAGTTTAAAATGACTGTAACTTAAGAGAGTTAAAGTCCTATGTCTTATATTTTTCTTGCTTTTAATATTTTCTGCTGAGGTCTACTGATGATGTTTGTGTGGTTTTATGAAGCAAAAAAAATAATATTTTAACATGATATTTCCAAACCTTTCTTCATTCCTTAATTAAAACTGTGTTTTTTGAGAGTTTCAGAGATCTGTACTGATTGGCTGCCCTGTATTGTGCCTCATACACTCTTTATAACTTCAGCGTGAATAGGCAGAGATAAACTACTGTAGTTTGAATAGGAGGATGTAAATGTGTTGGTTTTCATGACATCACAAAAAAACATGGATTCAAAAGGGCTGGTTCTGCAGCCATTCAGCTATCATTAGTTTCTATATATGGACTGGGGAGTGAATGATATGTTCTGAAACTTTAACAAATGTTTACATACTACAGCAAACTCTTCAATTTTTAAAAAGGCAAGGAAATATCATGATATGAGCCTTTTAAGGTTGGTCACTATGTGCATGAACACACGCTCACACCACCTAAACCATAAAAAAGTCTTACGCCCGAGTCGAGCCAAATGTTTTGTTGATGCTCTAAGAGAAAATAAGATAACATATTCTCCACAGAGGATGGAAATATGCATTTTTTGCTAATATTTATGCACATTTTCTGTTTATTTACTGAATTAAATAAAATGCATCATAACTTCTGCACAGGCCACATTTTATGTTTTTGGTATTATTTTCCTCAAAAGGTTCAAATTAGCACATAATCAGTAACTGTATATTGACATGTCCAGAAGTGTGGTGTCTTTAGAGGACGTGTTAACTTATTTTCACTAAGAAAATCAACAAAACATGTCATCTGACATTTGACCAGGGGTGCCCAAACTTTGACACACAACAGTATTAAGTGCTCAAAAGTGCAACTATTAATTTGAGCATCATCTGAGAACTGTGATGATGATGATAAATCTGCAGGACCTAAATATCATCCGATATTTTGGGTCAGACGATCCATCAGTCGGGTCCTAGAATCCATGTCCCCATCTAGAGTGCTGTTTCTGTAACACAGCAGCAGGAATGTAATGTCATGTGTCACACTGATAGCTCCTGCGCCCCCCTCGCCGTGTCAAAACACGAACTACGAGGGAGCAGATCAGTGCGTGTATAAATATATATGGGTGCCTCCAGCATGCTGCCCTGGTTCAGTCACTCACCGCCCTCACCCACTGAGCCGAATCATGCTTAACATAGACAGACTTCTGTGGCAGAGCAGGAGCTCGGTGAGCTACCAGATTCTTTACGTGACATTATTTCTGTCAACGAACGCTGCAGTGTGATCACTCAGCAGACCATGATCCAGTTGTGGGCTCAGGAGGGAAGTGACAGTTGGACAAAAGGCAAGGAGACAGCTGGGTGGGCGCACTTCAGGATTATCATGTTTGCCAGCTGTGAATGTGGAGGAAAGAGCATAGCATGTCAACTTGTAGTAGGGAAAATTGTCACTAAAACTGCTGTAAAGAGTTTTGAAACAACACTAGAAATTTGTAACTTTCCTACATTTGGGATGTGTATAATTTAAAACAATACATTATTACAGCAGTATTTGTAGTTATAAAGGTTTTTTTGTGACACCAATTTATGGATCATTTAAAAAAAAAATGGTTGAAGGTTGAAGACACCTTTAACTGATTTGGACTTTAGACAGAAATCCATTTTCTTTGAATGATCAAATAACTTAACTATGTTTATTTGATTTTAAAAAATTGATTTAACATTTCATTTGTCACTACCAAAACAGTCATAACACTGCCAAAACTTTTGGTTGTGATGATTTTAGCATTGTTTTGAGCATAACTGACTAACAAACACAGCTTCGAACAGTTGAACACACATTTTTGAGAGCAATAATTCTTAATGTTACACACTGATTTTCAGACTTCGGAACACATTTACTTCAAAACAGGATTTAACTGCTCACCATGTGGCCATGAGGGACAGGGATGCAGTCTCACTTTTGCTCTAAAATGCAGGGGTGTGGCTAAAATAAGGCTCCGCCTATGGACTAAAACTATATAACTGTGTCTGAAACTGTGCCCTATTCACTACACCGCACATTCAAAAATCTGGATCACACTATTATAGTTGTAACGATTAAGATTGTAACAACTTCAGACTATGTCAGACTACATCATATGGGTTTGCTCATTACTGTGCAAAAGCAGATTCCATCATATGAATATTATAAACGACATGCCATAACAGGTCTGAAGAGAGGGCTTTGGAGACGCTGCCACTGTAGCTGGGCTCGCTAATCCTACACTAGGGTACATCGGTTGTACACTACTTATCATGCTGCACCATGGGATTGTTTGAGTGCACTAGATCTTCTGCACTATGTTTTTGGACACCACTACAAAATACATCAACCCCGAAATAGTGCCCTATAGTGATTAGGGGACGATTTCAGACACAGCATTTGTGTTTCAGTAGTGAAATTAAATGTGAAACAGCATTTTTTTTTAATGCCCTGACACTGCTAACCTGGGGTGCTATCTCTACATATGATTTTTAAAAGTTCACCTGCTTGGTAAATGGCTGAACTGAGCTGAAATATTAGCTGGCTTTATGTATTCACTTCTTGCTGGTTATGAATCACTCCTGCTGTGAAGATGACGAGTGGATCTTGTTGGAGGCTTGAGCAACATTTTCCGCTACAGGTGGTTTAACCTGACTGAGTGACATCATTAGCCCTGTTGCAGAGTGGCAATGTGATGGATTGTACTGTGCACAGGGGTGGAAGCGCACATACACACACACACGTACCCCAAGAAGGCAGCAGCTGTTTTGGGCTGTGCCGTGTCAAACACAAACATATTTATTTCTTGTCTAGCGCGAGCTCCCTTCACAGAGATTAAGCAGTGGAGGCTGCATCTCTCTCTCTCTCGCCCACTCTCTCTCGCTCTCTCTCTCTCTCCTTCATCTCCACGGCGCCTCTCTCCATATCACATCTGCATGACAATGAGACTGGCAGAGGGACAACGTTATTCAGCGTCTGCACATTCATCAAACATTTTACTCTCATTTTTCTTTACACACAAGCGTGCGCCTCCTCCCTCCTGCTCGCTGCCTCTCTTCTCACTCACTTTTTCTAGAAGGCAAATTCATCAAACATCATCTTCCCGGGCTTGCTCACATTGCATCTCTGTTTGTGCACATGACAGTTAATACCCTCAGCTCTCAGCCCTCAAACTAACAGACAGAAAAGGAGGGGAAAAATGACAAAAACAGCTTTGGTGGAAAAGATGGAGGATGTGGAGCAGTACACAAAGCGTACGTGTGCAGTTCAACTAGAAACGGCTCCGATTCCGAACCCAGTTTCAGTATTGTCCGATCCAGTGCTGTAACAAACCTAGCCTGAAATACACTATGGGTCCAAACGTATTGGGACACCCCACCTAATTATTGAGTTCAGGTGTTTCAGCCACATCCATTGTTAACAGGTGGATAAAATCAAGCATAGCTATGCAATCTGCCTAGACAAACAGTGGCAGTAGAATGGGTAATGCTGAGGACCTTAGTGACTTTAACATGGCGCTGTCATGGCAGGCCACCTTTACAAGTCACTCTGTGAAATTTCTGCCCTGCTAGGTCTGCCACGGTCAACTGCAAGTGCTATTTATGTGATACGTAAGCGTCTAGGAGCAACAACAACTCAGCCACGAAACGGCAGACCACACAAACTCACAGAGCAGGACTGCTGAATGTGGAAGTGCGTAGCACATCAGAATCGTCACCATATTGCATATTGGAATTCCAGTGGCCTGCACAGAGCCCTAACCTCAACCCCACTGAACACCTTTGGGATGAATTGAAATGTCGATTGTGAGCCAGGGTTTCTCATCACACATCAGTGTCTGACCTCACAAATGTTCTTTTGACTGAAAAAGGCATAAATTTCCAAAGACACACTCCAAAATCTTGTGGAAAGGTGTCCCAGAAGAGTTGAGGCTTTTACAGTCGCAAAAAGAGGTCCAATTCCATATTAACGCTCACAGTTTTAGATGAGATGTCCAGCAAGCTCATACAGGTGTGATGGTCAGGTGTCCACATACTTTTAGCCCCGTAAGGGTTCTTCTGCAGAACCCGTTTAGTATCAATTCAGGACTTTTACTGAAAGTGCAGACAATTTGTGACTGCAAGCTGGGGTTGAAAGATTAATCGTTTCATTATCTTAAGTGGGAAAAAAAAAACATAGCTTTTACCATTGAGCTGCCAAAATGAGTGACACATGGAACTTAACATGTTAGTTTGTTCTTCACTCACTTACATGCATATGGGCAAAGTTACAAATTGTATAGCAGCCAGCCACTAAAGGGCGTCAGAGACATTTTGGCATTCCCGTTTAACTGCTCTCATGCTGTCCACTCATTTACAGTCACTACTGACCCATGCCAGTTTCCTCCCTTTCAATTATGCAAGAACAAAAGCTCCTTTCTTGTGGAGAACCTTCAGTCTTCTGAACTGGTGAGTCATGGAGTGTGAGAGTACAGTCAAGTACATGTAGTGCTTCACATTTAAAAGTCGACAATAATATCAGAGCAAAGTAGCAATCAAATCTTACCACATCACTAATGCTGATGACAGACTCAAGACAGCATAATTATGAAGCAAAGTCTTTTTTATTGTGATATTCCTGTCTGACTCTCAGACACATTGAAATGTAATGCAGTGCTGCCTCAAGTCTTGGTATTCTCACTGAGTGTACGGTTCAAGCTGAAATGTTCAACTGTGCCACTGTACCTTTCCCCTGATCTGTTTCCTCCTGAATCTTCTTCACCGCAGCCAGACCCTCGTCTTCCTCATTTCCAGCTTTAAGAAGCAGAGAGAAACAAGAGGTGGATGATTAGCATAAACACACTCAAACACAACCACATCAGCCACTGCTGCCACTGCTGCAGCTGCACTTATTTATTTATTCATTTTAGCTTTTTTTCAGTTGGCACTTGCTGTTCTTTTCTTAATCTGTTCATATAACTGTTTTAATTGATATTACTGTTCAGTTACCTTTGTATGTATGAAAAAGGGGCCAGGTTCATAAAACTTTGTGCCAGATTTATCCGTGACAGCAAGAGCAAATAGTGTGCTCATTCATGCGTTTGAATATTGCATCTTCTTAATGCTGGTTTCAAGGTGCAGCTTGACTATGGGCATCACGCCTGAATAAAAATGCTGATCTGACTGACAGCTGGCCAGCGAAGCTTAATTTGAACTTACTTTTGCATAGTTTGGCCATAATGTTGTTTCTCTCCATATTACAGCAATTATTCATGAATTTTTGTTCTATTTAATGTAAATCATACAAACAATTCAAATGAAGAAAAAAACATTATTTGGTATAGCATTTGGCATGATGTTTCTATGCATGTTGTATTTGCTGCTGGAAAATTTCAGTACCCTCAGCTTGCTTCTCACATCCATGGTTCTTTTTTAACACATCCCTTTACAGAAATGTGGGTCCAGACCCCAATGAGCATCAGGGGGTAGGAAAAACACCATAACAGCATGAGAAAGAACCTGAGAGGAAGTAAGACTCAAAAAAGAGCAGAAAGAACAAACACTGAGAAGAACCAATACTCAAAGAGAAAACACTGTAGGAGCCTGAAAAAGAACCTAAGAGCAGAAGGAAGAAACACAGTGAAGAACCAATACTGAAAGGGAAAACACAGTAAAAGCATGAAGAAAACCCCCCTAAGAGCATGCAGAAGAACCACTGAAAGGAACCAAGACTGAAAAGGAAAAACATCCTAAGAGCATGAGAAAGAACTACTGAGAGGAACCAAGAAAACCTCCTTAGAAGCTGGAGGGAAAAACCCTGGCAGGAACCTCTGGAAATATGGATTTATGAAACAGGACTATAGGCAGATATAGGACTGCAGTTTTAACAATTTCTTTGGCCCAGGAAGTGCTCCTGAATTTTAATCTGTGATCCCGAGGGTACCAGTCAGAAACTTCAGAGTCTAGTAGTCCCTGTTGTTAAGAATATGATATGAACATGTAGCCGCAGTGTTCTGTCTCTCTGCATTTAAATGAACAGGTCAGGAGAGAAAGCACGTCATTACTGCATGAGACCTGCTCGTTAACTTTCTGCAGTCACTTTCTTTACACAATCCAACATTCACTCACTCTAAAACTGACTGGGTGAAGAATACTGATGTGCAATTTAACAAACAGTTGCTTTCTAAAAAATTACATGATAAACAAATAGAAACAATACTACGTTTCTACATTTTTAAATTATTATTTATGTACAGCAACATTATGCTGATGTTGTATTTTGCTTGTTGGCAGATCAAACTGTGTATGCTAATTTGCGGAGAGGCATTCCCATTAGCATATCTAAGAAATACAGATGAAAAGTTTAATTCAGAAACACGTCTAAACTTAAACAGAATACAAACTTCAATTCCAGAATTACAACTCCAGAATGTAAATCTACATTTCAGTTATTTGCATTTCACATACTGGGGCAGAAACAAGAGCTTTCAAGAAAGGCCTAGTCCTTCATGAGTAAGGATGGGTTGAGGCTCACCACTCTGCCAAAAAATGTCAAAAAAAAAGGACAAAAAATAGCTCAAGCTAATGGACTGATGCTGAAAGTGTATTGTGGTCTAACGAGTCAATCTTTCAGTTTGGTTGTGGAAATAACAGGCATGGTGTTCTTTGGCCCAAGTGAGTTCAAAAGCCAAGAACTGTTATGGTATGGGGGGGTATCAGTGTCCATGGCATGGGTACCTTGCATATCTGTAAAGGTACCATTAACGCTGAAAGATACACATTTTGAAGCAGCATATGCTGCCTTTTAGATGCCGTCCTTTTCAGAAACATCCATACTTATTTAAATGCCATAACAGCAAGCCACGTTCTGCACACGTTGCAGCAGCATGGCTGTATAATCAGAGAGTGAGAGTGCTAAACTTGCCACTAGACACTTACAGAGTGTTGGTAAAAGATGAGGTGATGAAACAAAGGGGTAAACATGCCCCCCGTCCCAACTTTTTTGGAACATGTTGTTGGCATCAAATTCAAAATGAGCAAATATTTTTCAAGAAACATTAAAATTTCTCAGTTTTCTTCATTTGATTCGTTGTCTATGTAATATTTTCAATGAAGTACAGGGTTTAAATGATCTGCACATCATTTCATTTTGTTTTTATTTACATTTTGCACAACATCCCAACTTTTTTGGAAATGGGGTTGTAATTTTCCTGTTAAACTTTTTTAAAATGATCAAGTCCTTCATGGAAAACTTTAACCCATGCAGGACAGCTACTTAAGGAAAACATTAAAAAATGCAGGCAAGAACCTCCTGACCTAGAGTGAGAAATATAAGCATCCATACAAGCATACATAACAAAATCCTGAACATGACTGAGGAAAGGCTGTCAAGTTTGCAAACGGAAATCTTGAAGGATTTGGGGATTTGCGTTCACTCTATTTAGGTCACGCTGTCTTCTGAAGAAATCTTAAGGAATGAAGGTGTCCCTCCATAAAATCTGACTAGTGGCAGTAAATCAATTCTGGGATTTTGTGTGTCCAGATTAAGCTTCAAAAGCCCCAATCAGAAACTGCTTAAATACTTTGAAACACTGTTGCAAAACACACACCCAGGGACCAGTTTTGTATTTACTAACACAAAGCTTCATAAATCTGTGTACTGTACATTAGTAGACATGTTGTTGCTTTGCTGCTGAGCTCGATTCCAAAATATTGCAGATCCATTTGCAACGTTTATGTTTTCAAATAATGGGTTTTTGAAAAGAGTAACATCTGATGTATAATGGAAAAGACATTTTTATTTCCTTGATAAAGGTGGTATTAATCATAATATAGAACTGATATTTCTCATATGTGTAAAGTCCACTCCCATCAACATATATCATTAAAAAAAAAGAAAATTCTTGAAAGTGATCTGTAATGTGTTTGGGAACATATTAATAATTCAAATTCAAACAATGTCCTCAAGTTAAATCGAAATATAATGAGTATTTCATTTGGGAGGGTAACAGCTTAGTTTACCCCACAACGGTAACAGGCTAATCATGAATAAAAGCTAACACATGTGATTAAGCATCGGGTGAACTGCTCTAGATGCCACAAGCTTGTTTATTCCTGCCAAATGTGACAGCATAGTAGGAGCTTGTGAACCAGAACATATAGAAAAAACTCTGTGATAAACCTGAAACTTGTTTGACTAAAATTCAGTGACGTTATTTCAAAGTGCCCAAGATCACAGTATCATGCTGAATATCCATACGTTCCCCTGGACAAATGTGATGACAAACTGTGATGATTTTCTAAGTGAAAATAAGTAACACATCCTCCACAGAGAACACACTTCTGCACATTTTATAGCACAATTACTAATCGTTTATTTATGAATTTAACATTGTGGGGGGTGAAACATAAAATAAGGCCTGTGAAAAAGTTATGGCACGTTTAATACGTTATGTTATATATTTTTTCAATATGTTAGATTAAGCAAATAAATAAAAACTGTGCTTTGAAAGTTGCAGAAAAGTTTGTATTTTAAGTTTGTTTTCTGTAGAGGATTTTACTGTAGTTGATGTGTTAACTTATTTCCACTTAGAAAACCGTGTAATTTGGCCTGTCCAAACCTTTGCATACAACTGTACTTTATTAACAAATATTGAGACATTTCTACACAGTACTGTAAAGCAAGTAGGCTTTTTAATACGGCTGCACTGAATCATTCCAATACTTGAGCATTTGTTTGTTACATTGGTAGTCATTTCTCTATTTATTATCTAAAAGCTTTGCCATTTGTAAGCCACACATTTAAACAGCTAAGGCATTTAGATAGAGCAGTTATCGTTATTATATGGATAATCTTTTATAGCTGGTTTAGTTTAGAAACTTTAGCCTCAGAGTAACAAACTGCACTGCCACTTTTCACAGGGCCATTGAAGCCGAAAGAGCAGAGATGCCTCAGAAAGAAATCATAGCTGGGAGCTCTTAAAATTAAAAGACGATAAAAAAAGACAAAATGTGCAATGAGAGTATGGACAACCAAGACACGCAAAAAGTTTGATGAATCATCTCAAGTATGTACATATAGTGATACTTATCAGAGGACCACCATTCGGGCAATCCACACTGTCTACAGCTGTATCACGTAACAGCTTTAGGCGGGAATACCAGCTTGTTTTTCTTCTTTTCATTTCTAATGAAACAGCTTTACAGTAGGATAAAACTTGACAGCACAAACAGCAGATCTGTTTATTCAGACAAAACCCCAGTCAGTTTTTATTCACTGTTGTTGTGAGAGAAGCATCTCCTCTGCACACTATTAGTACAGTGCAGGAGCTGCTCTACAACTACAATACCAACAAAAGTGGTAAAAAAGATGTATGTAAATTTTAAGTCAATTATTATTTTAAATGCAGTTTAGAACACTAGAGAGTAAGATTGTGTGATTTGACTGGATCTCTATAGAACTTATGCTTCACTCGCACAGAGTTAGTCAGATATAAGATCTACAGCCCAGTGTGGACTGAAATCTTGATTCGAATGGAAGGGTAGCTGATCCGTCAGACAGATGAATAAAAAGACTTGAAATATAACTGTTTTAAAGGGTGATTTTAAGAATGAGTATTCAACAACTCATTTCAAAATATTAACAAGTGTTCAAAGCCTGCACCATGCTGTAGGGACCAGACCTCCAAGACCTCCAAGATTTGTCAAGAACTGCATCTAAAGGATTTCTCTATGACAAAAATGAATTGTATTTTCCAAAGTCGCACCACGTGCTAAAAAAAAAAAAGTTTCAATATGTTTTGTCCTGTGTACATTTTATTCCAAATGTCACTGGACCATCTGAATCACGAGGCTGTTAAGAAATCGAAATATACATTTTTCTAATCTGTTCTATCAGAGACGAATAAAAACCGTTTAGTTTGAGAACGAGTATTCAAAAATATCCTGAAAAATCTTGTATGGGCCAGTCTTATTTTAAAAAAAAATTTGTAACAAGTATATTTGACATTTTGTTTTTCTACAGGAATTGCATTTAAGCAAGGGGTGTTTTTTTTGGAATGTTATTGTGAGGACCCTGATCTGAAGTCAGTTCACTCAAGCTAAACCTGATCTAAGATACATTTTACATTTTGCTTGTTTTTCCAGAGTGACTTAGAGTTTAATCATGTTACAGAGGTAAGAAGCATTAGCATTAGGAGTCTTGTCCAAGGGCTCTTACTGGCAGGGGTTAAATAAGGCCAGAACAAATGGAGCTCTGGCACCTTTGGTTCATGTGAATGGTAAACAGAGCTGAGCTCTGGTACTGCAATTTGATGAAAATGTAACTCGTTTCCATTACAGTCTTCATAAAATCTATTTAATTATCCAATGTGATGAACAGAGCTGAAAGACAAACCTTTAAATAGGTTTTGAGAAAACCTTCCCCTTTAGTGTGATTTTCATCTTTGCCAGAAACGAATCAGATCTTATTTTAATATAATTTTGATAACAAAACTGATAAAAAAGAAAATTAAAAACAGCAAACTAAGTAAATGATCTGATTTTATTAGGTCATTAAGCCAGAAACACACAGGCTGTTAGTTCTAATTAGATTGTCATGATATCAGTGCTGAGAACACCCTATAATTATTTCCACACTGGAGACCACCATGGAAGAAATAGGGCTTCCCCACCTCCAAAATCCAAAATTAACCCCTACTTATTGGTATAGCATGGTGTGTTTGCCCAGGCAGGGAATTGAGCTCCAGTCTGCCATGCAGGGAGCCACAATGTCACCCACTACACTAAACTGTACTAATCAGCATCAAATCATAAGAGTCATAGTAGAGTGACCAGAGTGTGATTAGATCACTAAAGTACAGGCTGACACTTTACCGATGACCACGTGCATGCCCAGACTCGCCAGGTGTCGAGAAGTTTCAAAGCCCATTCCTCTGGCTCCTCCCGTCACTATGGCAACCCTTCCATGCTGTCTGGGCAAAACTGGGCAGGGACAAAATGGAGGAAGAGAGAACAGGACAAAAGGAACATTAGAGGAAAATAATGATGATCCCACTTTTCAAACTGGTTTTGGCCTTCCTGACCAAGGACATGCTCTCCATCTCACTGGGACTCTTGAAAAGGAACTGAGAAGCATAGGTGTCTGTGAGACGGATGAAGACACTGACTAACATCACTGCATCTTTCACTGCAACACAAAGGTCCATCCCTTGACTCTAAAATGCAATGTCTCTTGGACATGCAAGGGTCAGAGTACAGGAAGCTGTAGTTTATTAATTGCATCAGTCCTATAGTGAGCAAAAGACAATGTACTGATAACAGTGTGTGCTGACCCACTTCTCTTTAATTTTGCTTGAATGCCAGGATGTATTTGCCATTAGTGCCAGATTGTGGATGATTAAGGATCAGCATTAAATTGCTGCACATTTTCAAAACTCTGCCACAGCAATCACTCTCTGAAGCTTTCGCCGATTTTTGGGGATTAGAAATTAGTTAATCCAAAAACTCACCTGCTACTGACCAAACAATCAAAAAACAGTGACAGGAAACCCCCTCAAAGTCAACTCATCAGTAGTAGCATTCTTGGTCAACTAAGATTCTGTAAGTCAAATAAGTGCATTTATGTATTTTGTTAATAGACCACTGAGGCCGTCTCCTCATTCTGCAGATGGAATCATGTCCATATTAGGAACTTCGGGTCTAAGATGAGTTTCTCTAAGACAAAAACAAATGTAATTTTCAAAAATTGCTGCTAATGTTCCCTGTGGTAAACACAGATGTTCTAAACCTCATCCAATTTGGCCTATGTAAATTTTTCCTATCACTGGAAGAAATATGATTTTTGCCACATGCATGCTAGCACTTACTGAACTAACATCATAAGACTGGCAAACTCACCAAAATAACTCAAACAAACCAGCATGCTTTGATAGTCAAGTAACTTTAGCAGTAGTAGAGTACATCTGGAGTAGCTGGTATTATTATACGATAGTTTAGTAGCAGACTTACTTGCTTGCTATGTCATTTCAATGTGCAGGAATGGTAGCTTGCTTTCAGCATGGTTGTAGCAATGTTTTGGCTAACTTTCCTCTATCTGTCTGTCTGTCTGTCTTTCTATCTGTCTGTCTGTCTGTCTGTCTAATGTTTGTATTTCCATATATGTTATATTTCCAATGTTTATAACGTCTTTAACAACCTCGTACTTCAGAGTGACATTCCACTGACATTCAGTGGAAAAACAGGACCGAGTTTGGAATCTCTTGTAGTAAACAAGGCGCAATAGTGGAAATTTTCAAAAATTCCATTAAGTTTAGTTGTAGAGAAATCCAATGCAAATACGCTCTCTCTGTAACAAAACAGGCAGTTGGTCAGAGTTCTTTAACTACCGATGATATTCACTCTTATACTGCTATGTGACGTCCTGTTTTGAGGGTCACTGTAGTTTTCCACTTTACTGATGCTTTTGCTAGTTTGCTGCTTTTTGGCTTATCCATAGTTTTCCCACGAGCACTGTCCAGGGTTGTCTGCTGAAGGTGTCCTCCAGTGCTAATGTTACTGAAATCACTGATATTGCCAGTGTCAGCGCTATGCTTTGCTTGTCTATTATGCTTCTCACTCAGTGTATTCAGAGATAAACAAATTCACAATGGTGATTGCCTGAAAATAACTGAAAATGTACTTTTTGTAGGATTACAAAGAAAAATGAATAAAATATTTTAGCGCTATAGACTGGGGTGGGCAATATGCTAGTGTTTCATCGTTATCGAGATACACATTATGCTTTCCTGGAGTTGGGGGGTGTGATTAATCAACTTTTAGATGGGAAAAAAAAGATTTTCGGTCAGTTAACAGACTAACAGTTTTGATCGGTTAACAGCCCTAAAATGGATCTATGTAGTAAAGATATTTGGTTCAGAGTCTTCTTTTACTTCATATGGCTAAGCTTGAGTTTAGACATCTATGTAGCACAAATTTCACGGTGTCAATAGTCCATAGAGATCACATTTAATCAGAACTGCAAGTCCAAACTTGATTTAAAGAGTAATCCACAGTTTGGTGATAATTGGATATTTCACAACAAAGTAAGCATTGAGTTTTTAGTCTAATTACTACTGAAAGGTCTAAACTTCAAGTTATCAAGTGAGACAGAAAAGATGCAAAAAAAAGCTCACTGTGTTACGCCACTCAATGATTAAACAACTATGTTATGTTAATTCAGCTGGTTACAGGCAACTATACATGGCTTTCTTCAGAGATTTCTGATTTTTCCTGGTACTAATACTCCACTAATGCACTAATGCTGTGAACAGAAGTCCATTGTGTAGCGTATCTAATCCCTCGTTTCCATGAATCGCTGTACAGAAACTGCTTCTTCATACTGACCCCAGACCAGTTTTTTCAGCCCCATATTGTCACCACTGCTCATTTTGGAGATTTATCTACAAGACGGGTTTAATTCTGACCCAGATTTAACAAACCTTATCCAATTGCTTATCCGATTCTTCTGAAGACTTTGATCAGTTAGATCCAGTGTAGACGATTAAAGTTCAAAAAATCTGTGCAGGCAGGTGGATCTCTGAGAGAAGGGTTGATGACCACTGATCTTGACCAAGCTGCACACTGGTCTACAGTCAGTGGAGAAAAACAGTTCTAGTAACTTCTAGTAGCAGCCACAAGCCATTCTTTCATTCAAAGTCTTTGGGGGAAGTTGTTTAAGTATTTGTTCGGAATTTAGGCCAGAGGTTGACCTCCCAAGACTTTTTAATGAACATGCTATTTTGAAAGTTTTTCAAGTCAAGGTATAATTTTCGTCCTCTACAGTTTGTTATTTTCTGCTCTTACCAAAAAATAGACCTTCTTATCTTGGTAACCATTTGTATTTTATTTTTATTACTAAGTTTGTGACAGACGGGAATGTGAAGGGTGATTTCCTGAGGATTTCAGGCTACACTGACTATTACCCTGACTGTTAACACAGTTTGGCATTGTTAATGACAGTTTTTAGACAGTAATTTACATGACTTGTTTGAAAAAAAAAAACTTTTGATAAAATAGTTTTCTCTGTTTATTCTGTGTGACGGGTTGGGCATCCTGTGCTTGACGAATCCTGCCAAAGATGGAAAAAACTAAATTTGAGCTCCTATGAAGGCTTAACTGGTCTAATTAGCTCTACATCATATTTCACACTTCATATTTTATAGCTAAATAAGTTGGTGTAACAGGCAGACAGTAAAACTAAAGGACACAAATGCTAACTTTATATATTATGTTTGTATATAGGCAGAGGCAGATGTGAGATAATTATCAGGAGATGAGCAGTTTGTTTTTCTGTTAGATCACTAACAACAGGAATGTTATTCAAACTACATATTCTTACCAGGTTAAAACTGTTGGACCAAAAACAATCGACATGAAGAAGGAAACGAGATCAGCAAAGCTATTTCTGGCCCATAAGTTAGGTTTAAACGACATTACATTCCTGTCGTATCGCTGGAGTTAGTTAGCTGTAACTCTCACTGAACTTTGCCACACACCATCGACTAAAGTCAAGGGAGCAACGTTTCACTCAGAAAAACAGAAAAAAAGCTGAGCTGGGCGTTCAGCGCGGACTAAGAGCTCCTGACCTGGTAAGGTGAAGGGCCTGTTGAGGAGCTGGTAGATGAGAACTTTAAGTCCGGCTAGATAAAGTCTGATGATGGGGAGCAGATAGCAGAACAGCCACCACATCTCTGCTGCTGCGCGGTGTCTCTCTGTTTACGCTCCGTCCTCGAGCACTGAACTAAGCAGCGCGCCCTGCCGATGGTTCCGCTCTGCGCGAGACGAGGCGGAGCAAGGAGACTCTAACGGCGAAAATAAATAAATAAATAATAAATAAACGAAAACAACATAGAGGTCGATGTACTATTATGGGGTGGAAATGAACACATTCACTGTAAACTGAGTAAAAACAGAAGTGTTCTTTATTTCTTTTTCGGTAAAAGTACTTAACTTAGCGTCAAATGTTCTTAAAGGGCAATTCCACCGATTTTTCCAAAGTTCTGCATGAGTCAGTCAGTAAGACGAACAAAGTCATGCACAGTGGTTTGATGTGAAATGCTCTGTTCTAGAGTCAATTACCAATTCAGACGGCTGAAGCGTTTTAATGCCTTCAAAAGCCTGACACATTGTTTTGAGAAGGATTTGGTCCAAAATGTATTTTAAATATTATATTTCATGCAGGGTGTTGTAAGGCAAAATAGTTGTTTTACCATTATATATATATATATATATATATATATATATATATATATATATATATATATATATATATATATGCATGTAAATTCTACTAGCTTTTTCACATCATTCATGTATATTTTATCATAAAGATGTTAACAAAGTCATTCAGAGTGGTTTGTGTGTAACTTACTGACTTAGTGATAGGAATCAGGAGTTGCAGATGTCTGGTTCCTAACACCACCACTCTAGAATAAAGCATTTCACATCAAAACGCTTTGAATGACTTTATCTTACTGACTGAATTATGTTTCATTTTTGGAAAAATTCAAAGAATTCCCGTTTAAGTACATTTAAGAGTAAGTATTTTCATACTCTTACTCAATTAGACACACAAATAATACTTCTACATTTACTTATACAACTACAGACGTTTTGTGCCCACTGAATAAACCCCCATTGGTGAATGAACATTTACAATGTTGAATAAATGCATATACTGTTAAATAAAACAATGGTTGCATCCAAAACCACATTATACCATATTTTTCATACAGTGCTAATTAATGCACTTTTAATGGTCTATTTTGCATACTATTTATTATGGTACAATGCAGTTTTGGGGCACAGCTAATGTTGAACGAATACCTGCAAATCTGAGCTGACAGTGTTGATTAAAAATCAGAGTTAAGTACACTGAACACCCACAGTGAATTACTGGTGCTAAAGAACTTAAAATGAAAGAGAAAAAAGATCATATAACACATTTCAGCCTAGCCAAAGTCGGTGACACGCTACATGTAGTGATATTTATTAGTGATATTTTTTAGACTCAGTTTAGTCATGTATTCAGAAGATGGCTTTGCATCTCACTCATGTCTATCACAATCGCTTTTATCCTTTAAGGTGCAGAGATAAGCAAAAACAGGCAAAAAGTGTCAGAATGTGTTTGGATTTCATGGCTTTGTACCTTTTCAGTTTGCTGTGGTGCTATTTGCTCCCCCTAATGAAGTGCTGTCTACATTTTGCTGTCGGCTGATGGAAGTTAAGTTGAACATTGCTGATCATTCTTCAGGCTCAAAATAATATGGCCAAAACCTCTATTTACCTTGCTTATCCAGAAAATTCAATTTGCAAAGCAATCAGACTGGCAGAATAGACAAAGAGTAATGAGGCTGCCAAGCAAAAGCAGAAAGATCGCAATTCACCTAAAACAACATCCTAACTGCATTATTGTGAAACATTTAAATGATTGGCCTCCAGCATCAGGAAGATAGATTTTATAAAATTTTCATAAAATCAAGATTGATCACATTCAATTTTTCAATCATTTACCACAGACACTGAGTTATGTGTTGGAACTTGATATATTAAACCCACAGGATACAAAGCGTAACTGTAGGAATGTCTGTAAAACCACATTGCAAAGCCACTAAAATGAGGGAAGTCTTGGCGACTGGCGACTTGAAGTTTGTTTTACAAAATACATGCAAGTTTCTTCTTTTTTCCTGCTATATTTTAAAATATCACACTCGGCATTAATGCATCTGGGGTGATGTGCAGGTGTGAACTAAGTACAGTGCATCTTGAAGACACATTGTGACCTGATCACTCAAACCATCTTCAGAGACAGTCAGGGACTCATGTGACCACGCAACATTTGTAGCGTGAATGCTTAAGCATCTTGATCTGTCCTCAACAACGTCAAAGAACCATCTTAATCAAATGCATCATCACAGCAGAGACAAAAGCAGCTGCGTGGCCTCATTTTACGCCTCCTCTACCATTTGTTTACAAGTCTAGTCTGACAACAAACGCATTGAGAGACTGACATAGTAAATGTGGGAGTTACCCTGCTTCCAGTAATGAAATCCGATCACTGGAGATGCAATCGAGACACATGGAAATACCAGGTGTGAACGGCTACATGTCTCACCGTCCATTTATGAACAGATCACTCAAGATGGATGTTGTTACCAAGTGTGAACAGGGCCAGTGAAAATAAGTTAACACATCCTTTACAGGGATCAAACTTAAATATGTCTTTTTCCTGTAAATTGTGGTGACGTTTAACATACTTGGTGGTAAAAAGACGTAAAATATAAAATGTCCCCTTTTTTTGTTGCACAGGCCACATTTTATGTTTTTTTGTTTCCCCCAAATACGTTAAAATCAGCAAAGAAATAGTGATTGTGCATTAAAATGTGCAGAAGTGTGTTCTCTGTAGAGCATGTGTTAACTTAAAATCAACAAGTCATTTAACCAGGGACACCCAAACTTTTGCATACAACTGTACATTTTCTTTCGCTACCATTGAACACAGTTGCCTTAGCAGAGCACTGGCATTGGTTCAGTTCTTAGTAACGGCTGATACCTTAAAGGGGAATCCCTTTGTGCATGAATCACTCATGGAGATGTAAACAAAGTCATTCACCCTGCATGTACAGTACCAGTCAAAAGTTTGGACACCTTCTCATTCAATGTTTTTTCTACATTTTTATTATTTTATACATTGTAGATTAATACTGAAGGCATCAAAACTATGAAGGAACACATATGGAATTATGTAGTAAACAAAAAAGTGTTGTAACCAGAATACTTTAGATTCTTCAAAGTAGCCACCATTTGCTTTGATGACTAAACTTTTGACTGTTACTGTACCTCTCCACCATGAATGGATCTAAAAAATACATTTTAGACCAAAACATGATCTCAAAACTTTTGTAAAACAGTGTGTCAGACAGTCCACATATCTGTTAGCATTTCATGTAAAACCTTTTCGTGAGGGAGCTTTTAGAGGTAGACATCTAGAACACATCACTGCCACTGTGAATAGGTCTGACTCATGTTTCTCTAGAACAGAGCATTTCACACCAAACCACTCGGAATGACTCTGTTCACTTCTTAGCCATTTATTTTGCAGACATTTTGGTGGAATTCCCCTTTAAGGTCAGATATCACAATTGGTATCAGGAGAGAAAAAGTTGGGTTTCTACCCTTTTCAGGCTCTGAACTGTAAACACAGTGTTGGAGAAGGGATTTATACACAGTCAATCAATATTTGACTCAGGACAAATGTACTGTTTGAGGCAGAGCGGGAACCTTTGGGGAGATGACATTGAGCTGTGGCAGATAAGAATATTGAAGGCACTCTACAAATACCTGCCTTGAATGTTCCTCTCTTTAACTCACACAGGACGTTGGACAAGCGTATTGTGCCCACTGAAGGTCTAAAAGCAAAGATAAAAGTCAAAGCACACAATAAGCAGCATCAGCACGTTTTCCTCATTAGCATTAGCTGGACATTAGCTGAGCTCCATGCACTTCACTTCTCCGAACAGCTCCACCTTCAGTGATCTGCTCTCTTAACCTAATCAATAAAATGCTGATTAAGTAATTATCTCTAGTAATATTGAATAGGCACAGTACGTCCTCACAGCCAGTGGGGATAAGCAAAGGCAATTTCTGTTCCTGGATGTTCTGCCTCAAGGCCCAATCACACTGGCCCTTATTTATCAAAGAGGCAAAAATCTGATCATAAAATTAGTGCACAAGAACTTTACTGACAGTTCTGCTGTTCATCAGTTTCATCTTTGGTGAATCTGTGCGGTCAATCTCCCGTCTTGTAGGAGTGCATGCAAATTAGATTGTAATAGTCCAACAACCTGAAAAAAAGGGCTTGATTTGTGGTTAAGTAACCAAAATTACTATCAATATCATTCATAATATCAATTATAAGAATAAAAATAACAAACATATATATATATATATATATATATTATATATATATATAAACATTCCACTGTGCTTTATGCTGCTTACGCCGCCCAAAAATTAAAAATAGAAAAAAAAACAGCTAGAACATTATCACATACATGAATATAGTGCTTACATATGTTATTTTAGGAAACAAATCAAACTGCGCAATCACATCATCTCAAAAATAAATAAATAAATAAAGTTGTTTTGTTTATTTCACATTTTATTCTTTCTAGTCGTAATTTTAAACACTATACAGTTTGGTCTGTAGGGGGATCAGTGCATTTTGCATGTGAAACATGTTCAACTCTAATATGCAGACTCAACCAGCAGCCTTACTGCTTTGCATGTGCTGACCTCTGAGTAGGGATGTAGTACTTGAGTCCGGTCTGAGACTTTTTTTTTATTGTGTCAGACTTGTCTTTGACTCAGTAGTACTTCTACTCAGACTTGTCTCAGTCTTGGCCATTGGTCTTCCCAGATTTATGTTCTGGTCTTAACTGAGTCCAACTAAAGTTATTATATATTATATGCTTTATATTATTATATGCCTTATATTTAATTTGAATATATAAAACCTCTATCCTTCACAAAATTAACAATAAAAACACTATAAATAAAAAAGAAAATCTTTACATTATGAGGGTATTTTACCTGTATTGCACATGGAGTATTGATCATACTGCGCATGGGTATGGTGATGAATTTACAGTTTACCTTTGCAGGTGTGTGAGATCTAACAGTGGGTGTGGGGGGATTCTACTGGGAGCAGTGCTGGTTGTACAGTCTAACAGCAGCAGGAAGGAAGGACTTGCGATAGCGCTCCTTCACACACTTGGGGTGAAGCAGCCTGTCACTGAAGGAGCTGCCCAGTGCTGCCAGAGTCTCATACATGGGATGGGAGCCATTCTTCAGCATGGATGCTTGCTTGGCTAATTCTATATCTCTCTATCTCTTACTATAGAGGTGTTGATACAGAAGTCGATATATTGTTGTGCTTTCTGTTTTGGCTATTGGTATATATCGCAAGTATGATATTGCAAATCTTGCAGTTAAATGTTAATGTTGTAGTTAGCTAGCATCATTAAAACAGCCAAAGCCAGTGAACTTTCTGCTCTTTTTGTCACTAAAAATCACTGCACGTCAAAAAAGACATCAGACCTATCAGACGAACTTTTACATGTGTACAGTATAAATGTAATTTGAAAAGAATAACACAATAAATTTTGGTATTTTGACAAAAATTTAATTGTGCCAACGTCAAGTTAGCCTTGTCCATCCTGGCAATGGTAGCTATGAAAGTGCAAATTTGTGAGCGGTGCATGTATAGGTCAACGGGTAGTCTAATACTACTTGCATCCTAGGTGTGACCCAGAGGAGGACTGGCTTTCGTTTTGAATCTTAGCTGTTCTCGGGGTCTTTTACTCACACTCTTAGCGAGCTTTTCTCTTGAATCTTAGTTGATATATCAATGTTCCTTCCTTATGATCTTAGAGAATTTTTTGGAGTCTTGGAAAGTGTTTCTTTCTCATGCTCTTGGACAGTTTTTCTATTTGAGTCTTGGTTACTCTCAGTGTTTCCTCCTCATGCTCTCAGGGAGTTTCTGCTTTTGAGCTTTGTTTTTTGTCAGTGCTCCTCTTCTTCCTCATGCTCTTAGAAAGCTTTGCCTTTTGAGTCTTGGCTCCTCTCAGAGTTTCTCCTCATATTACTGGGGGGGGGTCCTTTAGAGTCTTAGTTGGTTCCTAGGAAGTTTTTATTGTTAAGTCTTGGTGTCTCTCAGTGTTTCTTCCTCCTGATCCACTGTCTAGTTTGGTGATGCTCATCTGAACCTGGAGTACCACAAAGCTGCTTTAGGGCAATGTCTGTTGTTAAAAGCACTGTATAAATACAATTCAATTGAACTGACTTTCACTATGAAATGCAGAGCAGCTTTTTTTTCCCTCTGCGACTCAGTGACAAGGCCCTGGGGGAACATAGTGGCATGGTGCTGGAATTCAATTCCCACACTGCACATGGAGCACGAGCAGGTGTGTAAGATTCCCTCATGTTCGACTGGGGTTATGTAAACAGGCTTTTTTCCTTCCCAGATTGCTCTCAGGTCTCCTGTGAAGGAGATTTTTATTTGGAGACCAGACACTTATAGCCGCCGCAGTGGCAAACGAAATACTCCTCCAAAGAACACTCGTCAGAGTCTTGTATGTGTTTTTTATGACTGTCAAATGAAAATGATATACCAGCTACAGATACTACACTCTCAAAGCAGTCTCTGTGTCCAGTTAACGGCAAAACATTTTGTGTTACTTTTAACGCAAACCAGCGAACTGTTATATTAAGATCATTATTTTGACACAAAGATGTATTATAATTATGCAATATGTAATGCAAGATTGCAGTGGACTTATTCATCCTCTCCCAAATACAGTCATGTTGATAAGTATTTGGACAGCAACACAATTTTTGTAATTTTGCCTCTGTACACCACCACAATGGATTTGATATGAAAGTCAAGATGTGACTGAATTGGAGACTTTCAGTTTTATCTCAAGGGGATTAACAAAAATATTGCATTAGCTGGTTAGGAATTACAGATATTTTTATTGTCTCTCCTTCTTCACAGGCTCAAAATTATTTGGACAAACTAACCTATTAGTTTTCATCACTTGACTGAGTCTGAGCAGAAAGTGTAGCTCTATCCACTTCAGAAATCATCCTGCTACTGCTATTGCAGTCACATCATCAGTAAACACCAGTGACGCAGTTCCATTGTGAGCCATAGGTGCCCATGCCATAATACTGCCTCCATCGTGTTTTACAGATGACGTGGTATGCTTCCGATCATGAGCCCTTCCATTTCTTCTCCATACTCTTCTCTTTTCATCATTCTGGTTCAAGATAATCTTGGCTTCATCTTTCCAGGGAGTGCTGTTCTAGAACTAGGCAGGCTTTTTTGATGTTTTCTATAGTAAAGTCGAGACCTTTTTGTTCTTGAGTGTCACCAGTGGTTTGCATCTTGAGGTAAATCCTCTATATTTACATTTATGAAGGCATCTCTTGATTGTAGACTTTGCCAATGATATGCCAACCTCCTCGATAACTTCCTTGACTTGACTAGATGTTGTGAAGGGGCTTTTCTTTACCATGGAAAGAATTCTGTGATCACCCACTTTAGTTAACTTCCATGATCTTCTAGGTTTTTTGGTGTTGCTGAGCTCCCTAGTGCATTCTGACTTTGTGCCAATTGTTGAATTGTTGATTTGGCCACTCCTAACAGTTTCTGTTATCTCTCTGGTTTGTTTTATTTTGTTTTATTTTTTCGAGCCGAATGATGGCCCCTTTACTTGTATTGGGACCACTTTGGAATGCATATTGATTCCCATGAACAGCTATCAATGCATATTTAACACTTGGAAGCAACTCCAGACCTCTTATCTCCTTAATTTGTCATGAAATAATGATGGAAAAATTATTTAGGAAACTAATGAAGAAACTGCTTATCTGTCTAAGTACTTTTGAGCATGTGAAAAATGGAGGGGCAATGTAAAAAATAGCTATAATTCCTAATTGGTTACTGCAATGTTTTTGCAAGATATGTTGTCTTTTGGATGCTGGTATGCTGGTTAACCAGCATGACCATGCTGGGTGATGAGCAAACCAGCATCGAACCAGCTTAATTCAGCATAAGCCAGTTTAGACCAGCATGGAATTCATCCTAGTCTAAACTGTTTTTTTCAGCTGGAAAAGATCTACAGGACATTAGTAGAAATCCTATTTGACCTGCAGAGAAATGGTAGTGCACAGCTTGGGTCAAAATCTTTAAATTAACAGTGTGTATTTATTCAATGAGAATCACACTGTTAGAAGTTTTTTTTTGTTGTGTAATCCAGCTAATGTTGCCATGGTGGCAAATTCATCACCATTTCAAACCTGTTAGTTTCTACAACAACACAGTCTATCTTGGTAGCTTAACATTTTAGACCGGAATCTCGACATTATATAGTGTCTCTAAACTTTAAGTGTGCACCTACCCATGGTTATGCTAGCTTAGTGAACTGATTAGCAAGACTAGCAAATTTTACAAATGCAGGCTGTTTTCAGAGAAGTCTGAGCATAAACTTCATAAACTTAGTGAATAATTGCTTTGTCTGATTTAAACCTCTGGTCTAGAATGAGAACCATGGTGCATTTCACTCCCTTTTTTGTTGTTGCTAAATGTGTTTAGCCCTAAGTTTGCTAACTAGTAAGCTAGCAACAAAGTTACATCAAGTCATGTGTAACAGATTGAGTAGGTTTGCCACATAAATCTGAATTTGAATGTAGCAAATTGTTATAATTTTCCTGCATATTGCTCTGGCTTATATATAGCTTTGTCTGCCATCTTATTCACATTTGAAATGGGAATTTTGTCTGTTCAGATGTTTCTGGGAAAGTTCTGCTGCTTAATACTACATTGATGTTAATTCGATCCCTCACTCCTCAAAGGGGTCATTTAACAAACTCCACTTTAGTTGAGTAATGAAACGGCTCTTAATACTGCGTCAGGGATTTCCCCAGGGGGAACCGACAAGTACAAGTCGAGGAGGGCATGTTAAAAACAGTATTTAAACAGAAGGCACTTCATAGCAGTGTACTGTATCTGTGCAGTAGATATTATTGACTATAAAACAGGGGAACAGCAGCAACTGTCTGGACCACTATTGCTCAATGTGAAAGCTGCAGAATCTCAAACACACTGGCACTATATTGATGCTCCATATCACACTGCCTTGCCTGTCCTGTCTTGTATCTTGAATTTCTATGTTTTTAGGCAG